>NC_086128.1:51224243-51524243 GCF_963921235.1 Mobula hypostoma
ACAGTCTACTGGTGATGTTCACACCAGGGAATTTGAATTTCTTAACCCCCTCCACCTCAATGCCATTGATGTAGTCTGGAGCATATGCACTACCACCCTTTTCAGAAGTCAGTGACCATCTCTTTTGTCTTGTTGACATTGAGGGAAATGTTATTGTCATGACACCATGTTGCTATAATCCTTCCTGTACTCTGACTCATTGCTATTTGAGATGCGGCCTACTTTGGTGATACCATCTGCAAAGGTAACATTAGAGCAGAAATTGGCCACACAGTTATGAGTGTACAGGGAGTAGAATAGGGGCCGAGGATGGAGATTTGTGAAGTGCAAATGTTTAGAATAATCATGGCAGATAGTGAATAATCATCACTATCCTGACCGATTGTGATTTATTGGTCATGAGATCATGAATTCATTTAGAAGAGGAGGTATTGTCTCCTAGGAGGGCTATATATCATGTGCAGGCAGATGGGTTTAGTTTACTATGGCATCATGGTTATCACCGGCATTGTGGATCAAACAGCTGTTCCTGTGCTGAGTGTTTTTATTCAGCTCGCACGATGTATCTATTGTTAGGTAGAAGCATAGATAGTTAGAATGCTTTCACTGTGTAAAATTATCTCTCAACATCATTGACATAGTGACAGACATTCTCATAACCAACATTTCAAACTACTCAGCAACTGCCTTGCTATTGTCAACACAAGCATTACGCCTCTCACCTGTCAACTCAAATCTGTGGAACAGGCAACAGGACATGAATGTAAATACAAGTCATTCGGCAGATGCTGGAAATTCAGAGCAACACACACGAAATGCTGGAAGAATTCATTAGGTCAGGCAGCATCTATGGAGAGGAACAAACAGTATTTGTTTCAGGCCAAGACCCTTCATCAATGTAATCATGGGCACGATGTTCCAACCGTGCCACACTTCCAGTTGGAGATCGTCATAAATTAAGGGATCGCTTTGTCAAGTACCTCCACTCCTGATGCACTATCAATTACTCCAAAAGACTGAAAATAGAGTAAATACTGAAAGGCTTTTATTAACAGTAAAATGGGTCCTTGTCCATGCTCTGTCTGTCCTGGACTAAGGAAGGAGCAGTGGCACAATCGCCTTTATTCAGGGGTCTGTGGGAGGAGCCACAGGAGCAATCAGCAGAGGGGTGTGTCCAGACAGGTAACCCAGTTACAACATATATATATATGTGTGTGGGTGAAGCACCTTCAATAACTCCAAAAGACTGAAATAGGGTAAATACTGAAAGGCTTTTATTCGCTGTACAATACGACCTCCATGCTGAGTGTCTGCCCCGGACTGAGGGGGAGGAGCAAGGCGAAATCACCTTTATTCAGGGGTCTGTGGGGGGAGCCACAGGGACAGTCAGCAGAGGGGTGTGTCCAGACAGGTAACCCGGTTACAACATATATACATGGTTTACCACATTCACCCCTCTTTTTTTAAAAAGAGTCCTGCGGGGTGAAGTGACTGACAATATTTAAAACAAGTATATTTACAGGTCAAGTCTATCAGGAGGTCGAGTCCGTCGCTGTGATCTACGTAGCACCGGCGGTGATTGCACCGGCGATGGCGGTTGTGCTGGCTCCGGCCTGACTTGAGGTGCCAGCACGTTAGGCGTCGGTAATCCCTCGTGCGTGTGCATCGCATCTGGTATAGGAGTGTCATGTGGTGTCTGTGTAGGGTTTGGAGTGCACGGTGTCTTGTGGGTATATATATCGGTAGGTACAGGGTTAATAGTTACCACGGAGTGTTCAGGGTAGGGGCCCGGAGCTCCTGTGGGCGCCAGGTCGCGGATGGAGACCGTGTCCTCCCACCCATCAGGTAAAACCACGTAGGCATACTGGGGGTTCGCGTGAAGTAAGTGAACCCTCTCGACCATCGGGGAGTATTTATTGCTCCTCGCATGTTTCCGGAGCAGCACTGGCCCCGGGGACGTCAGCCAAGTAGGTAGGGTGGTCCCAGTGGTCAACTTTCTGGGAAAAGAAAAGAGCCGCTCATGAGGGGTGCATTGGTGGCCGTGCATAACAGGGAGCAGATGGAGTGGAGTGCCTCGGGAAGGACCTCCTGCCAGCGGGAGACCGGCAGTCCCTTTGACCTGAGGGCTCAGAGTGTGGCTTTCCACACTGTGCCATTCTCCTTCTCTACCTGTCCATTCCCCCGGGGATTATAGCTCGTGGTCCTACTGGTTGCAATTTCCCTAGCCAGTAGATATTGGCACAGCTCGTCACTCATAAACGAGGACCCTCTGTCACTGTGGATATAGCATGGGTATCCGAACAGAGTGAAGAGCTTGTGCAGGGTTTTTATAACTGACGTGGTAGTAGTATCAGGGCAGGGGATGGTGAAGGGGAACCGCGAGTACTCGTCGATTATGTTAAGAAAGTACACATTGCGGTCGGTGGAGGGAAGGGGGCCCTTAAAGTCGACACTCAGTGACTTAAAGGGGCGGGTGGCCTTGATTAGTTGTGCCTTTTCGGGTCGGTAGAAGTGCGGTTTGCACTCTGCGTCCTGGTCTCCTCAAGGGAGTAAGGCAGGTTCTGGGCTTTCACCCGTGCTTTCCCGAGTGGCAAAGATCTGCATGTACGGCGTATAGCCGGTCGAGCTTCCCAGACCTGTACATGATGTCATAGTTGTAGGTGGAGAGTTCGATTCTCCACCTCAGAATTTTATCATTTTTGATTTTGCCTCGCTGTTGGTTGCTAAACATGAATGCGACTGAGCGCTGGAGAGATAGTGCCTCCAGTGCCTAATAGCTTCCACTATGGCCTGGGCCTCTTTCTCCACCACGGAGTTCCAAATTTCAGGGCCTTGAAGGGTACGGGAGAAGAATGCCACCGGTCTTCCCGCCTGGTTGAGGGTAGCAGTCAGCACGAAGTCGGAGGTATCACTCTCTACTTGGAAGGAAATGGCCTTGTCCACTGCATGCATTGCTGCTTTGGCAATGTCCCCTTTAATGCAGCTGAAAGCCGAGCGGGCTTCGGCTGAGAGGGGAAATGTGGTGGACTTGACCAGAGGGCGGGCCTTGTCTAAGTAGTTAGAGACCCATTGGGCGTAATATGAAAAGAAGCCCAGGCACCTTTTGAGGGCTTTGAGGGTGTTGGGAAGAGGGAGTTCCAACAGGGGGCACATACGGTCGGGGTCAGGGCCAATGACTCCATTCTCCATGACACACCCAAGGATAGCAAGTCGGGTGGTCCCGAATACACACTTGTCCTTGTTATAGGTGAGATTGAAAGCTTTGGCCGCTTGGAGAAATTTTCGGAGGTTGTTGTCGTGATCCTGCCGGTTGTGACCACAGATGGTGATGTTAACCAGATATGGGAACGTGGCCTTCAGTTGGCACTGGCCCACCATCCGGTCCATTGCCCTCTAGAAGACAGATACACCATTCGTAACACCGAAGGGGACGCGCAGGAAGTGATAAAGCCTGCCATCCGCCTCGAAGGTGGTATAAGGGCGGTCTTCCCGGCAGATGGGGAGCTGATGGGAAGCGGATTTTAGGTCTATGGTCGAGTACACCTTGTACCGTGCTATCTGATTGACCATATCCGCAATGCAAGGTAGAGGGTGTGCGTCGAGCTGCATGAACCTATTGATGGTCTGGCTATAGTCCACGACCATTCTATTTTTCTGCCCGTTCCGAACAACGACCACCTGGGCCCTCCAAGGACTTGTGCTTGCCTCAAAGATCCCTTCCCTGAGCAGCCGCTGCACCTCTGATTTAATGAAAGCTCTGTCCCCCGCGTTGTATCTCCTGCTTTTAGTTGCCACAGGTTTACAGTCAAGAGTCAGGTTGGCGAACAGCGGTGTGGGAGGGATCTTGAGGGTGGAGAGGCCGCAAGTGGCGTCGGTAGTGCGGCAGTTGGCATGGTGTTGGGTGGGATGTGCGGGTCGGTGTGTGTGGGTGGTCAGTAGTGGGGTATGTGATGTATTCTTACAAAACTGAGCATTTATGTCAGTAATTGGTGGAAGGGGCCGTTCATACTCCATTGTCATGCTTTTCAGGTGGCTCTGGAAGTCAAGCCCCAATAGCACAGGGGCACACAGTTGAGGCATGACCAGTAATGTGAAGTCTCGATTTTCTGTGCCCTGTACCACTAGCGTCGCTACATAACCACCCCCCCCACCGATGTCTGTTGTATGCGACCCGGAAGCCATGGCAACCCTCTGGTTGCACTGTGTCCGGTGGATAAAACTCTCCATGCTGCCCGTGTCAAACAGGCAGCTTGTCCTGCGCCTCTCCACCAGGATGTCCATCATTGACCTTGTAAGCTGGTGGGGAGCGCTTTGGTCGAGGGTCACGGAGGCCAGAGTTGAGTTGCTGTCTTGGTCCGGCGTGGTGGGGTTCCTGGTGAGCACCCGTGGGTCGTAGGCGGTGCGAGGTGGCGCCGACCAAGATGTCCACCCCCATGTCTCGCACATGGTGGTGGCGTGCAGGCAAGATGGCGACAGCCAAAATGGCGACCCCCATGCCTCACTCGCGGTGCTGCTTGATCCCGCTCGCGGTTCGGACTTACAGGCCTTAGCAAAGTGGCCCTTCTTTCCGCAGCTGGAGCAGGTAGCTTCTCGGGCCGGGCAGTGTTTCTGGGGGTGCTTCTCGAGTCCGCAGAAGTAGCACTTCGCGGACTCGCAACCGGCAGCAGCCATGATCGATTCACTGGCGGTTGCAGGGTCTGCAGCGTCCACAAGGCCTCGTGCCTGGAGAGCCTTAGAGCTGGGCAGAGCAGCCTCCAGCGTGTTGGCCAGCTCAATCGCCGAACGTAAGGTAAGATCGGCGTGTTCCAGCAGCCGCTGGTGCACATACACTGACTTGGTCCCCGTGACGAAGGCGTCTCTTACTAGGAGCTCCGCATGCTCTTTGGCCGTCAGCCCCCAGCAATCGCAGGCCCACACGAGTGTCTGTAGGGCCCGGACGAACTCAGTGCTCGACTCTCCGGGCCGCTGCTGCCGCGTCGCTAAGCGATGTTGCACATAGACAGTGTTTACCGGCCACAGGTATTGTCTTCTGATGGCACTCATCGCGCCGTCGTAGCTCGGTTGGTCTCTGATCATTGAGTAGACCCGTGGACTGACCCTGGAGAGGAGAACTCTGCGCTTCACGGTGGACTCGGTCACTTCAATCTCCTCCAGGTATGATTCGAAGCAGGCCAGCCAGAGTGCGAAAGCATTTCCGGCTTCAGGTGTTTGCGGGTCGAGGTCTAACTCGTCTGGTTTCAGAATGTGTTCCATGCTTTAAAATTACTGTTAATAAAATTAATGCACTATCAATTACTCCAAAAGACTGGAAGTAGAGTAAATACTGAAAGGCTTTTATTAACAGTAAAATGAATCCACGTCCATGCCATATGTCTGTCCTGGACTGTGGGAGGAGCAGTGGCACAATCGCCTTTATTCAGGGTCTGTGGGAGGAGTCACAGGAGCAGTCAGCAGAGGGGTGTGTCCAGACAGGTAACCCAGTTACAACATATATATATATGGTTTACCACACACTCTCTCCACCAAAAGTGGAATTTCTCGGTGGCCAACCATTTTAATTCCTATCCCTCTTCCGACATGTCAGACCATGGCCTCCTCTTGTGCCATGATGAGACCACCCTCAGGGTGGAGGAGGAACACCTCATTTTCCATCTTGGTTATCCTCCAACCTGATGGCATGAACATTGATTTCCCTTCATTAAAAAAATCCCACCCCCACCTTCCCTCTTCTCTATTCCCCACTTTGGGCTCTTAGTTCTTCTCACTTGTCCATCACCTCCCCCTGGGTCCCCTCCTCCTTCCCTTTCTCCTATGGTCTACTCTCCACTTCTATCAGATTTCTTCCTCTTCAGCACTTCACCTTTTCCATCCACCTGGCTTCTCCTATCACCTTCACAGAAATCTACAGCACATTACAGGTCCTTTGGCCCACAATGTTGTGCCGACTATGTAACCTACTCTAGAAGCTGCCTAGAATTACCCAACTACATAGCCCTCTATTTTTCTAAGCTCCATGTACCTATTTAAGAGTCTCTTTAAAGACACCTTCTAGCTATCCTTCCCATCCTCCCACCTTTTTATTCTGGCATCTTCCCCCTTCGTTTTCAGACCTGAAGAAGGGCCTCAGCCTGAAATGTCAACTGTTTATACATTTCCATACATGCTGCCTGGCCTGTTGAGTTCCTCCAGGATTTTATGTGTTGCTTTGGATTTCCAGCATCTACAGAATTTCTTGTGTTTATAGCTTGGTAGATCTTTTCTTTGGATGATAGATACAAGCGTTACAAGAATCACCCCTTGTAATAATGACCAGTGAGGCACAGAGAATCTGTATTTACCGACAAGTAACTTCTATTGCTTCAACTAAAAGCATGTGGGTTCACGAACTCGCTCTGTGTGCACCCTACTAGAATTCCCTGACACTCCATAAACAGTCAGTGAAGAGAAAAGGATATTACCCGGGAAAAGAGTCTACGCTGGTCCCGATCTCCACGTGTCCGTGGGGTCCTCCTTATCCGCGATGGTTGGTCTCTGGTTGCTGGAGAGTTATCGCCTCTGCGTATTTGGAGCACCTGAGTCTTATACGGTTCCTCATCAATGAACCATTGGATCTCCACTCCATTGGCTCAGGTCACCTGACCTACCTGGGTCACCTTCTTACTGGTCATTGTACAGGGCTACAAACCAACATTGTTTCATGGCTCTGCTCACCCCAGCCTTGTGTATTTGTGTCTTTACACTCTGACTGGTCCAAACCAGTTAAGTAGGCAACCCAGACAGAGTCTAACAAGATCACCGATTACAGGCCTGGCATTTTACAAAACAAGTTGCTACTCCTCTAGAGAATGGTCTCAGGTATATTGATCTGATTAAATTGCCCCAGAGCAAGGATCAGTTCAGAGTCCATGTCCTTTACATAACAAACGGGTATTTGTTTGAGAATGGTCTCAGGTTTAGCAGATCATTATCTGAAGCTTCCTGTGTCCACATTCAGTTGCTCTGTTTAGATTATCCAGGAGCAAGAAACTGTTCAGAGTCCACAAAATGGGGGAAACAAAGTAACTTGTCTGTTTCTCCTGTCCTTGATCAGACTGGAGTTTCTCCTGGCCAACACAAGTAACAGATTTAAAAGCAAATGGGGTTGTGCATTTCTACTGCTGTATATTGTAACAAAAATCTATCAAGTAAGACAAGTGATTGAGCTTCATAGAAGCCTAAGGGCAGAAGTTCTACCTTAGGAATTTCTTTTCCAGTGGACAGAAGATGTGTCCCTGACCTCTGCCAACAGCTGACATCATGGTGTTGCACATGATTGCTGATTTATTTGCCCCTTGAAATCAACTTGGCAGAGATTACAAGGCAGTTCTCTCGAAAGCAGAACTTCATGAATTGTTTCTTTGTGAACTGAATCAGTGCTACAACTTAACTGCTTCACTGTCTGATTACAGCCCTGGTCTTGATACCTTCTAATTGCATGCTCATTACTTCTCCATGTAGCTTCAGGCTCAGCATATTGTTGAAGTCTTTACTCTTCTTAAATCTAATGATCTCATTAGTGGCCTTGCGCTGGATACTACAGACTCAGGCTATGTTGGTCAAGCAGGAAGCAAATCGTCAACATGAATAAGACAAGACATTGTGCCTAATAGTATCTGAAGTTTAAGACCGAGTATGGTTGACATAGTTTATAGCATCTGAATCACTGACATGCATATTAGCATCAAAGAATGGGAAATTGTTTAGTTATAGGTCACTTCACGGGCTAACAGAATTTTTGCACAAAAATTGCCTTATGCCTTATGCATTTTTTGTGCAAAGTGCATGTTAGCATTTTGTTCAACTTAAGAGAAAGAATCTTCCATCTGCTTAAACCTACAGTGTGGCAATAGTAGTTCAATACAGGCAAAGATAAGGAAATTATCTTTCCAAGTTTCTGTAAACTGTATATTCTGTAAGTACTTGCACAGCAGTGACATAATTGCAGAAAAAGTCTGAATATCAGCAGTAGGTATTCACAGATAAGTGCTGACTGTGGGCCAGCAATCTGGGTCCTGATTAGCATCAGCAGAATAGTCAGACTTATACCCTATACACATTTTGCAAGGATTGCAATAGACAAGTCAGGGCCAGTGCAGCACACTGGCTGCGATTACCTGCAATTTGTGGGTGACAATGAATGAAATGGAGCAACTTGCTCAAGAAGTATAAGCAACAGCACGCTTCTGGAACAGTCCAGGTGAATGGTCTTGACCAAAAACATTGACTTTTCATCTCCCCCCACAGATGCTGCCTGACGTCCAGTGTTTTATGTGTTTCAGGTTAGAGCATTTGTCTGGGATTGTACCTCCTACATATCATGAAATTTCCAGTCTAGTGATCTGCTCCCACCTTCCACATCAGCTTCCTAACTGAGAGGTGTGCACACCTGTGGATTAATTAGTTAGTAACTCTCACCTCTTCTGGAGAAAGGATATCTTCCCTTACTGTGACTGGGAGTGTCCACACTGATAATACACTTCTAAATGGAGAGAAATCTGCAGGTGGTACTTATCTATGGATCTACAGTGTCACTATCACAATCAGATTATACTTACACATTGCCCATAAAATCCTTTGCTTTTATTGTATGTTACTTGTTTGCTTTATCCCTATAGAAGTACAACACAGTAGAAAGATCAGTCAAAACACTTCTGAGCATATATTCAGATAGATATCTTAATATTCCTTTTAGCTACTGTTTTTGCACAATTTACAAAACCAGACTTAATTTAAAAAAAACAAATTAATACCCATCTTCGTTACTCTCATGCCCTTTTGTGACAGACTTAAAATTCCTTCCAAGAATTAACTAGTGGTCCTATAGTTCTCAAAAGCTTCATTGCCCTCATCTTATTTTTTAAAAATGGCAGTGATAGAGAGTCATGCATATTATGGTTAAATTAGTGAATTAAAATATTGTGGGATCATCTATTAATGAATGAACAAAGCTGCTTCAGTATTTTGCTCTGTACGCTGTTTGAGCTTAATAGCAATCATTGCTAATAATTCACTATCTAGATACATAACAATTTCATTAAAATTAGGAGAAATGAATATATATCAATGTGCTTGTGTTAGTACCAACTTGGTCCCAAATTTAAAAGTTAAAATGAAGCTTGGCTATTAATGCTCTTCAATATCTTCATCTTCTGTCATTATTATCCTGTGTTTTGGATCAAAAGTTCCAAGTAGTCGAGTAATAGTCTGGGTCAATGTAATGAAAAAAGACAGTTCATTCAAGGATATAATTGAGGGCACTGAGATAGAGAGATTTGAGTAACAGAGCACATGATGATAATGAGCTGAATATGTGTTAGAAAGCATTGTGCATTAGTGAGCTGTTCGAGCTCACACAGGCACTGATCTAACATGATGTTAGCAGCCTCATGTTGCTGATAAAAATAATGCATTCGCAATAGCTGTTTTATTTGACTCTTTGACAATGATTTTGGCATTAACTACAAATTGTGGTCATTACAGTGGAAGTTGGTTAATCAATAGCTTTTATTAGTAAATATTGAGGCCACAGTTGTTATAACACTACTGAGGATATCAGGATGAGGCTTTTCATTCTAGGATGAGGGAGATGTCTTCCTTTTTTAAAGAAAGGGGCTTCCCTTCCTCCACTATCAACTCTGCTCTTAAACGCATCTCCTCCATTTCACGTACATCTGCTCTCACTCCATCCTCCCGCCACCCCACTAGGAATAGGGTTCCCCTGGTCCTCACCTACCACCCCACCAGCCTCCGTGTCCAACATATTATTCTCCGTAACTTCCGCCACCTCCAACGGGATCCCACCACTAAGCACATCTTTCCCTCCCCCCCTCTCTCTGCATTCCGCAGGGATCGCTCCCTACGCAACTCCCTTGTCCATTTGTCCCCCCCATCCCTCCCCACTGATCTCCCTCCTGGCACTTATCCATGTAAGCGGAACAAGTGCTACACATGCCCTTACACTTCCTCCCTTACCACCATTCAGGGCCCCAAACAGTCCTTCCAGGTGAGGCAACACTTCACCTGTGAGTTGGCTGGGGTGATATACTGCGTCCGGTGCTCCCAATGTGGCCTTTTATATATTGGCGAGACCCGACGCAGACTGGGAGACCGCTTTGCTGAACATCTACGCTCTGTCCGCCAGAGAAAGCAGGATCTCCCAGTGGCCACACATTTTAATTCCACATCCCATTCCCATTCTGACATGTCTATCCACGGCCTCCTCTACTGTAAAGATGAAGCCACACTCAGGTTGGAGGAACAACACCTTATATTCCGTCTGGGTAGCCTCCAACCTGATGGCATGAACATCGACTTCTCTAACTTCCGCTAATGCCCCACCTCCCCCTCGTACCCCATCTGTTACTTATTTTTATACACACATTCTTTCTCTCACTCTCCTTTTTCTCCCTCTGTCCCTCTGAATATACCCCTTGCCCATCCTCTGGGCCCCCCCCTCCCCGCCTTGTCTTTCTTCCCGGACCTCCTGTCCCATGATCCTCTCGTATCCCTTTTGCCTATCACCTGTCCAGCTCTTGGCTCCATCTCTCCCCCTCCTGTCTTCTCCTATCATTTTGGATCTCCCCCTCCCCCTCCAACTTTCAAATCCCTTACTCACTCTTCCTTCAGTTAGTCCTGATGAAGGGTCTCGGCCTGAAACGTCGACTGCGCCTCTTCCTATAGATGCTGCCTGGCCTGCTATGTTCACCAGCAACTTTGATGTGTGTTGCTTGAATTTCCAGCATCTGCAGAATTCCTGTTGTTTGAGGATATCAGTGGAAAATCTGAGCAACTGCCTTTTCTGATAATTGCACATTTTAAGTGCTGTATGTACGAGTTCAGCCTGTCATTCTACTCTTTCCATTTCCAGTGTCACTGGGCCACCCTTATCGTGAGCTCAGCTTATTTTGTTAAGATATTGCGGTTACAGAAGATTTGAGTCATCAGTTAAAATAAATGTCAAAAAGACAGACAGATCATTCGTCACGTTATTAGATTAGAAAGATTTAATTTCTCTTGTTTCACTAAATTAGGTTTGATATCCTACAAATGGGCTGTATTTTATTCCTAATATTAAGATGGAATATGTGCAAAAGAGCAAATTGGAACATGTTTAAAGATTAGTCATGATTTAAGAGGGGTATTCAGTACTACTGCCTACATAGAGCTAGACTAAGATACTAAATCATTTAAAATTAAAGAAAGTGCAACTTTTATTTATTGCGCTTGAACTATTGTTTTACAGTCTATGGAGTACTTATTGAAATGTGGTCATTGCATAGTTGCAATGAAGAAAATACGCAGTTAATTTATACAATGCAAAAATCCCATTATCCAGATGAGATAATGCACAGATAATCTGCACTAGTGATGTAGGTTGAGGGATAAATATTAGCTAGGGAGGATGAAAATTCTCCCCTGGCTTTCTTCAAATAGTACTAAAGGAGCGTTTATGTCCATCCGAGAGGATGAAAATAAAGCAGACTGCCCACTTCCTTTCTACCCTGGACAGAAAGTAACTGGTTTGATGGAGCTGCAACTCCACTTGGCTGAACTCTCTTTATTGCAAAATTAAACTTGATTAATAAAAAAACATCGACAGGAAGTTCCAAATAATCAGTACATGTCTTTTTTCACATTCATAGTGTCATCAGATCAGGTCAATATGTAAACAAGCAATACATTCTGTTTACAAAGAACCAATGCCACCGAGACCCCCACACCTTCCTGCGGTTTTTCTCCATTTGGGTCCTCACTTCACTCTCCAATTAGCTGCTCCATAAACTCAGCAGATCTCTGATCACTGCTAATTTTTAAAAGTTTTATTTTATTGAGATATAGCTGGAAGGGCCTACTCCACGCTTTTCAAACCACACCACCCTCCAACCTCTGATTTAACCCTAGCCTAATCACAGGACAATTTATAATGACCAATTAACCTACCAACTCGTATCTCTTTGGACTGTGAGAGGAAACCACAGCACCCAGTGGAAACCATGCAGTCATGGGGAGAACGTACCAACTCCTTACCAACTGGTGTCCATCTTAACTTAGTTAAAATTGTTCATGAAGACTGGTTCTCATTTTTATGGCTATCTTGATTATTGCTGTTTCTCCCAAGCATGGAAGTCAATGACTGAACTTCTAGAGACCTTCAGGATAGAGAATTCACCAGCCTCTAAAAAACTGTCCCCTCACTCAGTTCTAAATAGCTATCACCTTTATGAGACCATGCCCTCTAATCCTAGACTTCTCAGCTAAGGGAAACATCCTCCTTGTCGAGTACTGTACAAATTCATTAAGTTTCAGTGAAGTCACCTCTTATTCTCCTAACCTCAAGAGCATCCAGATCTATTCTACTCCATCTCTCTTCATATGGCAAAGCCATCATCCTAGCAAACAATCCGGTGAATCATAGCTTGAGTATATCATCCTTTCTTGGGCAAGAAGAACTGAACTGTCCACATTACACCAGGAACAATTTCACAAAGCCCATTCTAGTGCAGCAAGGTACCTTTATTCCTGCATGTAAATCCTCTTGAAATAAAACTCAGCAAATTATTTTCCTTTCTAATTACATGATAGTCAGTTTCTAAGACAGTCAGGTTCCTTGGAACATTCCCTTCTCTTCCCCTTATTCGCCCATCACCTCCCTCTGGTCTCTTCCTCTGTCCCTTTATTTCATAGTCCACTGTCTTTACTTCTTCCACCCTAGGCGGGAGGAAAAGATGGCAGTGTGCCACGCGTGCGCAGCTCTCCGGTGAAAATGATATCGTATCTGTTAAATAGGGGCCGTCGACAATTCTGATTTGATGGAGAATGGACGTGAAAGCACACAGGAACATCTGGAGAAATTTCTGAAACGCCCGTTCGCTGCTGTCGTTACTGTGTGGTCGGGAATCTTTCGCAGGGTAGGCCTCTAAATCCCCGGCCTTGCCTGCTTTTGGCGACCAAGAAGGAGGTCGAATCGTTCGGACAGAGATGGCGCTCAGTACTCGGTGTCGGAGAGCTGATCAGAGCTCGAAGTTTTCGGATGACTCAGAGTCGGATTGTGGTCAGCATGGCAGGGAGAGTTTTTCTTCCTTCTCCCGTCTGCGTGAGATGTGGGACATTTGAGAAACTTTGAACTTTACTGTGCTCATGGACTTCTTCATCAAGTTATGGTATTGTTACACTGTCTGTAACTATATGTTATAGTTATGGGGTTTTGTCAGTTTTTTCAGTCTTGGTTTGTCCTGTGTTTTGTGATATCACACCGGAGGAAAGAATGTATCATTTCTTAATGCATGCATTACTAAGTGACAATAAAAAAGGACTACGTGTCTTCATAATCAATCAATCAATCAATCACCTCCTAGCTTCTTATTTTAACCACCTCCCCCATCCACCTACCTTTCCCTTCACCTGGTCTCACCTATCACCTGCCACTCTGTACTCTTCTCCCTCCCCCGCCTTTTTTTATCCAGTCTTGAAGGGTCTTGGGCTGAAACACCAACTGTTAATTCCCTTTCATAGATGCTGCCTGTCTTACTGAGTTTCTCCAGCATTTTGTGCTTGTTTCTCAAGATTCCCAGTAACTGCAGAATCACTTGTGTCAATGAACATTATTTGCAAATTTGTAACTGTTTAAAAAAAATCTCTACCGTTTTTGTATCTTATTGAAGTAGAAGCCCTCATGGTTTCCTGTCGTAACCCATGTTCTCCATTGATTGATTGAATCCCCTTGAAGCCTTTCATATCTCCTTCCTACTCAAACTCACCAGAAAATACAATATTGATGGCATCCCTTGCTGTCTGATTTTGGAGATGGACGGCCTCTGAAGCACAAAGGCAAAATGTAAGTCATGGCAATTCTATGTAATTAGGATGTTGATGTGATTTTTAAACCTTTCTGAAAATGTAACCCCATTTCTGATTCAGCCTACCAACCATTGAAGGACCCAGCAGCCACACTCAGGCTGATGTATCTTTTGGATTATCGTCCCCTATAAACTTATTGCTTCACACCACTGACCCTGATTTGTGAAGAGCGCTTCAGCTCACAAGTTATGAGATTTTAAACTTCCAGAGAGCCAAGTCTTTTTTCTGCATGCAGGGACTTCTTGGAATCACATACTGAAGAATAAGAGAAAATGGAATCAGCTTTGGTTACATGATGAGAATCTAGCACAATGCCTGTTCAAATTCTTGCCCACAGTCCAAATAAGTCTATGTGGTCAGGGATACGTTTGCAATTTTACAAGCTGCGAAGGGAGAAGCATATCTTTCAATGAAGCATGTAACCACTACTAGAGTAAATGTGGAAATTGGGACCATTACTAGCTGAATTCTATGCCTCCTGCTTCCTCCAAGCTACAATGAAGTTCAATTACATGAACCAATCCATGGTTCAGAAAGGCTTTCATAAGTTGACTGTTGTCGGTCAGTTAATATGCACCATACTGGACCACAGATTGATTGATATTGCTATAAGCCCTAAAGATGAATCTGCCATTTTTGTACACCTCCAAATGCAAGATATTGTCTTATTGATGTTCCTCGCTATTGTTTCTATGCTTTGATGTCCACAAATTAATATGGAGGACAAATCAGATTATATGTACATACCTCTTTGAACTTACTCAGTTTAATTAATTTCTGTCAACCTTTGTGTTTGTCAAGATGTTATTTTTCTAGCTAGTGTTCTGATTCCCCACCCCCTCTCTGGAGCAGGTGGACTTCATTCAGGGTGCAAGTTCACCAGTTTCAATTGTTTGGTTTTAATTAAGATCCCCCAATAGAGTCACCAAGTAAAACAGCACACTGAAAAATCCCCAATCTCTATACACCAGCTAGGAAATTGGAAAACATTGTTATAAGACCATAAAACATAAGAGTAGAATTAGGCCATCGATTCTGCTCTGCCATTCAATCATGGCTGATTGATTTTTCCCCTCCTCAACCCCACTCCCCAGTCTTCTCCCTGCAACCTTTGAAGCCATGTCCAATCAAGAACCTTTCATGCTCTGCCTTAATTACACCCAACGACCTGGTCTCCACAGCTGCCTGTGGTAATAAATTCAACAAATTCACCACCCTCTGGCCGAAGAAATTTCTCTGCATCTGTTTTAAATGGATGCCCCTCTACCCTAAGTTTATGCCCTCTTGACCTAGACTCCCCCACCATGGGAAACATCCTTTCCACATCTACTCTGTCTAGGCCTTTCAACATTTGAAGGGTTTCAATGAGATCTTCCTCATCCTTTTAAATTCCAGTGAGTACAGACCAAGAGCCATCAAATGTTCCTCATATGATAACCCTTTCATTCCCATAATCATCCTTGTGAACCTCCTCTGGACCCTCCCCAATGCCAGCACCTCTTTTCTCAGATGAGGAGCTCAAAGCTGTTCATAATATTCAAGGTGAGGTTTTCCCTTAAGGAAACCATGCTGACTTTGTCCAATCTTGTTCTGTCTCACCAAGTACTCCACAACCTCATCCTCAACAATTGACTCTAACATCTTCCCAACCACTGAGGTCAGGCTAACTGGTCTATAATTTCCTTTCAACAACATACATCAAAGTTGCTGGTGAACGCAGCAGGCCAAGCAGCATCTATAGGAAGAGGCGCAGTCGACGTTTCAGGCCGAGACCCTTCGTCAGGACTAACTGAAGGAAGAGTGAGTAAGGGATTTGAAAGCTGGAGGGGAAGGGGGAGATGCAAAATGATAGGAGAAGACAGGAGGAATATCTGGACTATTCCTCTTCTCACCCTGTCTCTTGCAAAAACGCCATTCCCTTCTCGCAATTCCTCCGTCTCTGCCGCATCTGCTCTCAGGATGAGGCTTTTCATTCTAGGACGAGGGAGATGTCTTCATTTTTTAAAGAAAGGGGCTTCCCTTCCTCCACTATCAACTCTGCTCTTAAACGCATCTCCCCCATTTCACGTACATCTGCTCTCACTCCATCCTCCCGCCACCCCACTAGGAATAGGGTTCCCCTGGTCCTCACCTACCATCCCACCAGCCTCCGGGTCCAACATATTATTCTCCATAACTTCCACCACCTCCAACGGGATCCCACCACTAAGCACATATTTCCCTCCCCCGCCCCTGCATTCCTCAGGGATCGCTCCCTACGCAACTCCCTTGTCCATTCGTCCCCCCAACCCTCCCCACTGATCTCCCTCCTGGCACTTATCCGTGTAAGCAGAACAAATGCTACACATGCCCTTACACTTCCTCCCTTACCACCATTCAGGGCCCCAAACAGTCCTTCCAGGTGAGGCAACACTTCACCTGTGAGTCGGCTGGGGTGATATACTGCGTCCAGTGCTCCCGATGTGGCCTTTTATATATTGGTGAGACCCGACGCAGACTGGGAGACCGCTTTGCTGAACATCTACGCTCTGTCCGCCAGAGAAAGCAGGATCTCCCAGTGGCCACACATTTTAATTCCACATCCCATTCCCATTCTGACATGTCTATCCACGGCCTCCTCTACTGTAAAGATGAAGCCACACTCAGGTTGGAGGAACAACACCTTATATTCCGTCTGGGTAGCCTCCAACCTGATGGCATGAACATTGACTTCTCTAACTTCTGCAAGGCCCCACCTCCCCCTCGTACCCCAGCTGTTACTCCTTTTTATGCACACATTCTTTCTCTCACTCTCCTTTTTCTCCCTCTGTCCCTCTGAATATACCTCTTGCCCATCCTCTGGGTCACCCCCCCCCCCGTCTTTCTCCCTAGGCCTCCTGTCCCATGATCCTCTCGTATCCCCTTTTGCCTATCACCTGTCCAGCTCTGGGCTCTATCCCTCCCCCTCCTGTCTTCTCCTATCATTTTGCATCTCCCCCTCCCCCTCCAGCTTTCAAATCCCTTACTCACTCTTCCTTCAGTTAGTCCTGACGAAGGGTCTCAGCCTGAAACGTCGACTGCGCCTCTTCCTATAGATGCTGCTTGGCCTGCTGCGTTCACCAGCAACTTTGATGTATGTTGCTTGAATTTCCAGCATCTGCAGAATTCCTGTTGTTTACATTTATAATTTCCTTTCTACTCCTTTCTTCCTTTCTTAAAGAGTGGAGCGACGTTTGCAATTTTCCAGTCCTCTGGCACCATGCCAGAGTCCAATGATTTTTGAAAGATCATTACTAATGCCTCTAAAATCTCTAGGGCTACCTCTTTCAGAACCCTAGGGTGCAGCTCATCTTGCCCGTTTGACTTATGTACCCTTAGCTCTTCCAGCTTTTTGAGCACCTTCTCCCTTGTAATATTAACTGCACTCACTTCTCTTCCTTCACACACTACAACATCAGGCACACTGCTAGTGTCTTCCACAGTGAAGACTGATGCAAAATATTCATTTATTTCATCAGCCATCTCCTTAGCCCCCATTATTATTTCTCCGGCCTTGTTTTCTAGCAGTCCTATATTCAGTCTCATCTTGTTTTTTATATTTATACTGTATACTTGAAAACGCTTTTACTATCCACTTTCATATTTCATCTTTTCCCTCCTAATAATTCTTTTAGTTGCGCTGTAGGGATTTGAAAGCTTCCCAATCTTCTGTCTTTCCACCAATTTCTGTTTTATTGTATGCCCTCTCTTTTGCTTTTACATTAGATATGACTTCCCTTGTCAGCTATAGTTGTACTATTTTGTCATTTGAGTATTTCTTTGTTTTTGGAATACAACTATCCTGCACTTTCCTCATTTTTCCGAGAAAAACACGCCATTGCGATTGCCACATCCCTACCAGCATCTCCTTCTGACTTACTTTGGCCAACTCCTCTCATACCACTGTAACTTCCTTTACTCCATTGAAACACTGCTACATCAGACTTTACTTTCTCCTTATCAAATTTCAAGTTGAACTAAGTCATATTGTGATCACTGCCTCCCAAAGGTTCTTTTAACTTAAGTTCCCTAATCATGTCCAGTTCATTAAATAACGCCAAATCCAGTATAGCTGATTCCCTAGTAGGCTCAATGACAAACTTCTCTAAAAAGGCACCTCGTAGGCATTCAGCAAACTCACTCTCCTGAAATCCATCTCCAAGCTGATTTTCCCAATCGACCTGCATGTTAAAATCTCCCATGACTATCACAACATTGCTCTTTTGACTCGCCTTTTCTATTTAAGTTAAACCCCAAGGTATTCTACAAGTATGTGACGAGCAAGAACATGAACTGAGAATAGGACCAATCAGGAGCAAGAGTGGAAATGTGTGCATGGACACAGGGGAGGTAGTGGAGGTACTTAATGAATACTTTGCTTCAGTATTCAGCAGTGAAAAGGACCTTGGCAATTGTGGAGATGACTTACTGTGAACTAAAATGCTTGAGTGTATAGATATCAAGAAAGAGGATGTGCTGGAGCTGTTGAAAAGTATTAAGTTAGATAAGTCACCAAGACTCGATGAGATGTACCCCAGGCTACTGTCGGAAACTCTGGCAATGATATTTGCATCATCAATAGGGACAGTAGAAGTACCAGAGGATTGGAAAATTGAAAATGTTGTCCCTTCAAGAAAGGGAGTAGAGATAACCCAGGAAATTATAGACCAGTGAGTCTGACTTCAATGGTGGGCAAGTTTTTGGAGAAGATTCTGAGAGGCAGGATTTATGAGCATTTGGAGAGACAATCTGATTAAGCATAATCAGAATGGCTTTGTCAAGGACAGGTCGTACCTTACAAGCCTGATTGAATTTTTTGAGGAAGTAACAAAATACATTGATGAAGGTAGAGCAGTTGATGTAGTGTATATGGATTTCAGTAAGGCATTTGATAAGGTACCCCATGCCAGGCTCATTCAGAAAGTAATGAGGCATGGGATCTAAGGAGACCTTGCTTTGTGGATCTAGAAATGGCTTCCCCACAGAAGGCAAAGGGTGGTTGTAGGTGGTTCGTATTCTGCATTGAGGTCAGTGACCAATGGTGTTCTGCAGGGATCTGTTCTGGAACCCCTCCTCCTTCTGATTTTTATAAATGACCTGGAAAAGGAAGTAGAAGGGTTAGTAAATTTGCTGATGACAGAAAGGCTGGGGGTGTTGTGGACAGTCTGGAGAGTTGTCAGAGGTTACAGCGGGACATCGATAGGATGCAGAACTAGACTGAAATGTGGCAGATGGAGTTCAGCCCAGGTAATTGTGAAGTGGTTCATTTTGGTAGGTCAAATTTGAAGACAAAATATAATATTAATGGTAAGACTCTTGGCAGTGTGGAGGATCAGTGACATCTTGGAGTCCATGCCGATAGGACATTCAAAGCTGCTGCACAGGTTGATAGTGTTGTTAAGAAGGTATATGTTGTGTTGGCCTTCATCAACTGTGGGATTGAGTTCAAGTGCCATAAGGTAATGTTACACCTCAGTTAGACCCCACTTGAAGTATTACGTTCAGTTCTGGTCACCTCACTACAGGAAGGATGTGGATACTATGGAGAGAATGCAGAGGAGATTTACAAGGATGTTGCCTGGATTGGAGAGCATGCCTTATGAGAATAGGTTGAGTGAACTTGGCCTTTTCTCCTTGGAGCAATGGAAGATGAGAGGTGAGTTGATAGAGGTGTACAAGATGATGAGAGGCATTGATCTTTGGATAGTCAGAGGCTTTTTCCCAGGGCTGAAATGGCTAACACGAGGGAACATAGTTTTAAGATTCTTGGAAATAGGTACAAGGGGGATGTCAGAGGTAGGTTTTTCCACACAGAGAGTGGTGGGTGTGTGGAATGCACTGCCAGCAACAGTGGTAGAGGTGAATACAATAGGGTCTTTTAAGAGACTCTTAGGTACATGGAGCTTAGAGAAATAGAGAGCTATGCAGTAGGGTAATTCTAGGCAGTTTTTAAGACTAGGTTACATGATCGGCACAACATTGTGGGCCAAAAGGGCTGTAATGTGCTGTAGATTTCTATGATTCTATGATTTCCTGTTGTAGTCTGTGGTCCATGTCCCAGTTACTGTTTGGAAGCCTGTATATAACTGTCAGGGTCCTTTTACCTTTGCATTTTCTGAACTCATCCCACAAGGATTCAAAATTTTACGGTCCTCTGTCACATCTTTTTACTGATTTTGTGACATTCTTTACCAGTAGAGCCACATCACCCACTCTGCTTACTTCCTATCCATCTGATACAACATGTAACCTTGGACATTCAGCTCCCAACTACAACCGTCCTTCAGCCACAGTTCAGTGATGGCCACAACATCATACCCAACAATCTGCAACAGTGCAACAAGATCATCCACCTTACTTCTTATAGTCCATAGATTGAGATATACTTTATACTTCATTGTCGCCAAACAATTGATACTAGCGTGTACAATCATCACAGTGATATTTGATTCTGCGCTTCGCGCTCCCTGGAGTACAAATCGATAGAAAAATATTAAAAATTTAAATTATAAATCATAGATAGAAAATAGAAAAGGAAAAGTAAGGTAGTGCAAAAAAACTGAGAGGCAGGTCCGGATATTTGGAGGGTACGGCCCAGATCCCGGTCAGGATCTGTTCAGCAGTCTTATCACAGTTGGAAAGAAGCCGTTCCCAAATCTGACCTTACAAGTCTTCAAGCTCCTGAGCCTTCTCCCGGAGGGAAGAGGGATGAAAAGTGTGTTGGCTGGGTGGGTCGTGTCTTTGATTATCCTGGCAGCACTGCTCCGACAGCGTGCGGTGTAAAGTGAGTCCAAGGACGGAAAGTTGGTTTGTGTGATGTGCTGGGCTGTGTTCACGATCTTCTGCAGCTTCTTCTGGTCTTGGACAGGACAACTTCCATACCAGATTGTGATGCACTCTAGAAGAATGTTTTCTACGGTGCATCTATAAAAATTAGTGAGGGTTTTAGGGGACAGGCCAAATTTCTTTAGCTTTCTCAGGAAGTAAAGGCACTGGTGGGCCTTCCTGGCAGTGGACTTTGCTTGGTTGGACCAAGTCAGGTCATTTGTGATATTGACCCCGAGGAACTTAAAGTTTTTGACCTGTTTCACTTGTGCACCACCGATGTAAATGGGGTCGTGCGGTCCACTACTCCTTCTGAAGTCAACAACCAATTCATTTGGTTGTTGATATAACACTTTGAGTGCTGCATTTGCTGCCTTTTTTGATTCTGCATCCTTAATGCACTGATACTCACCCTGTTGGCTGCAATTTTGTCCTATCATCTGCAACCCGTCACTTTTGTACAGCTCATACCTCCCCCATGATCCAAGAACTTAAAGCCCTGCCCCCTGCACCAGATTCTCAGTCACACATTTATCTGCCAAGTTATCCTGTTTCTACCCTCACTGGCGTGTGGCACAGGCAGCAATCCAGAAATTACACTATACTGGAGGTCCTGCTTCTCAGCTTTCTACCTAGTTCTCTAAATTCTCTTTTCAGGACCCTTTTGCTTCTCCTTCCCATGTCACTATGTACCAAGATATCTGGCTGCTCCCCCTTCCTCTCCAAAATGTTGTGGACGCGATCTGAGACATCCCTGACTCTGGCACCTGGGAGGCAATGTACCATCCAGGTGTCCCGTTCACGTCCACAGAATCTCCTGTCTGTTCCCCTGAATATCTGAGTCCCCTATCACTACTGCTCCCCTTTTCCCCTTCTGCACTACGGACCCATGCTCAGTGCCAGTAACCCAGTGTCTATGACGTTCCCATGGGAGATCATCCCCAACAGTATCCAAAGCGGTGTGCTTATTATTGAGGGGAATGGCCACAGGGGTGCTGTGTACTAACTGCCTATTCACATTTCAATTTCTCCTGACAGTCACCCAACTACTCACATCCTGCAACTTAGGGGTGACTACTTCCCTGTAATTCTGATCGATTATCTTCTCACTCTGCCATACAACCCGAAGGTCACCCAGCTGCTGTTCCAGATCCCTAACACGGTCTTCAAGGAGTTGCAGTGCCAATGCACTTCACGTAGATATACTTCTCAGGGAGACTCTGGGTTTTCCAGGACTCCAACATCCAACATGAAGAACACACAACAGCCATTTTCTACACTAGGTACAGTAAGAGGAAAAAACAAACCTTAACAGAAACTTACCCAGAGCCAACACCTCTTTCGAGCCAAAGCCTCCTTTGACCCAAAGCGTGATACTCCTACTCTCACCACTGGACTACTTCAAACAATGGCCTCCCTACTTGTCCCTTCTGTACTTTTAAACAAGCATCTTTGACCTGCAAGAAACCTCATTGCTGTGGCCTGTTCTTGATTAGGCCGTCGGAATTGTTGCACTGAGAGCACTAACCTGCACTTGTCCTTCAAGCATAATGGTGCCAGTCAATATGTTTTCTTTGGGAATGTGCATCCTGCAGAAGTAAGATAATGCTGCTGAGTATTTCAGGCTAACTGAATGGATAGAAGTTCATTCTTATCACTTCATCTTATGGGCCGTACAGTAACAACTGAAGTTGTCACCAAAGTTTTGGAGAACTATATTCCAATATTTGTTTTACACTTCCATTAGAAACACATAAAAGATTGGGACAGATTTTTCTTTGCATTTCCCCATTCCTTTTCTTGAATTTTTCATGTGACATAGAGTAGACCAGCACCACATCCCACAGCTGGCAAAACGACCTCAGGCTCCTATTCACAATACTGCCAAAATGTTGCCAATATTGTACCAGCAGTACAAAAGGATTTGAAGGGAATTCCATCCTAGCACGGAAACAGCTGAAGTATTCTGACTGACTGGTGAATAGTACGTTATTAGTCATGAGAAGAATTGTATCCATTGACCCATTACATTCATTTTAATCTCCTGAAAAGCACGAGTACAATAGAGCTGTCATCTGATTAATGTTCGTAATACATGAAAGTAAATGATTCCCATGTGTGAAAAATCTGGGCTTGCTTTTCATTGTTTTGTATTTCACTGATTAGGGATTAAATTACTGTTTCATTATAAAGACAGATCTCATCTTTCAAACACAAGATCCTTTATTCTTGTCCCTTCTGTCACTGATTTGAGTTTTAACCATTTCCCATCCTAAACTGCTGTGATTCTTCACTTAGTTGCACAGGAACTTAAACTTAAAAAGCTAGAAGAGGATGAGCAATCACCATATTAAAGCCAATCTTATTGTTTCCGCTCTCCATGGTACACCTGTAGAAACTTGTTAGAGTCTTTGGTAACATACCAAGTCTCTTCAAACTCCTAATGAAACAGAGCTGCTGTTGTGCCTTCTTTGCAATTGCATCAGTATGTTGGGTCTAGGATAAATCTTCAGAGATGCCAACACCCAGGAACTTGAAACTGCTCATCCCTTCCACTGCTGATCTCTCGATGAGGACTGGTGTGTGTTCACCTGACTGCCCCGTTCTGAAATTCACAACCCTTGGTCTTACGATTTTGAGTGTAAAGTTGTTGTGACAACACTCAGCCAGCTGATCTACCTGACTTCTGTATGCCTCTTCATCTCCATCTGAAATTCTGCTAATAGTTGTGTGACCAGCAAATTTATAGGTGACATTTGAATTGTTCCTAATCACACAGTAGTTGATGTAGAGAGAGGAGAGCAGAGGGGTAAGCACACATCCTTGAGGTGCACTAGTGTTGATGATCAGCGAGGAGGAGATGTTATTTCCGATCCACACATTGAGGTCTCCTGGTGAGGAAGTCAAGTATCTAATTACAGAGGGAGGTAGAGAAGCCAGCCCAAGTTTTGGTGCTTGTGATTAGAACTGAGGGTATAATTGTGCTGTACACTGGAGATGTAATCAATAAACAGCAGCCTGAGGTAGGAATTGCTGTTGTCCAAGGCTGAGTGGAGAACTAGTGAGATTGCATCTGCTGTAGACCTATTGTGGAAGCAAACAAGTTGCAGCAGGTCCAGGTCTTTGCTTAGGCAAGTGTTGATTCCATCCATGACCAACCTGTCAAAGCACTACATCACAGTAGATGCGAGTGCAACTGGGCAATAGTTGTTGAGGTAGTTCACCCTGCTCTTCTTGGGAGGTGGTATGATTGTCACCTTTTTAAAGCAGATGGGAAACTCCGACGGCAGCAGTGAAAGACTGAAGAGGTCCTTTAACATTCCCATCAGTTGATTGGCACAGATTTTCAATGCAGGTACACCATCAGGGCCTGGTGCCTTGCAAAGGTTTACCCTCTTGAAAGATGTTCTGATGTCAGCCTCTGAGACAGAGGTCATAGGGTCACCAGATGCTACAGGGATCTGCACAAGTATTGTTTTATTCTACCTTTCAAAGCATGCTTAAAGGCAATCAGCTCATCTGGGAGTGAAGCATCACAGCCATTCATGATGTTAGGCTTTGCCATGAAGAAAGTAATGGTCTGCAAACCCTGCCAGAGCTGATGTGCATCTGATTCAGTCTCCAACTTCAATTAGAATTTTTTTTTTTGCTCTTATACTAGCCTTCCATAGGTCATAACTAGACTCCTTGTATAGTTCTGGATCATCAGTCTTGAATGCCACAGATCTAGCCCTCAGCAGACTGAATCTCCTGGTTCATCCATGGCATTTGGTTTGGGTATGTCTAGTTTGTTCTCGAAGACACACAGTTATCCACAGAAATCAGTGACGACTGTGGTGCATTCATTCAGATTAGAAGATGAGTCCTTGAATATTGTTCAGTCCATCAACTCAAAGTGGACCTGTAAGCACTCCTCCACCTCCCTTGACCATACCTTCTTGGTCCTCACCACTGATGTTGTGGTCTTTAGTTTCTGCCTGTAAGCTGGGAGAAGTACAGCCAGTTGATTGGATTTTCCAAAGTGTGGGTGTGGGATGGCATGGGAAGCATTCTTGATAGTGATACAACAGTGATTAATTGTGTTGGTTCCTCTGGTTCTACAGGTGGTAGTTGTTCAGATGCACAAGCATGGATGGCAACCAGTAGTCCCAAGTCCAAGACCTGATGAAGTGTCTCGGCTCAAAGAGCAATTGTTTATTCCTCTCCATAAATGGAGCCTGACTTGCTGAGTTCCTCCAGCATTTCATGTGCGTTGTGAGAGATAAACTGAGTAGGGAAAGAACCTGAAAAGATAACACAAGAAAATGAAGATACTCATTTTGACAGGAAAACCAAAATGGAAGCAGAATATTGGAATGTTCTGGTGTATGATGGGCACCACTGTATATAAAAGCAAGGTTTTAATTTCATTTTTGCTGCTGGTCACATAGTGTTTGGAAACTATTAATAAAATGCAAATTTATTCTTTTCTTCATGTAGGATCAAATTTAATTTTTCCCAATTATTTTTGGATCTTTCCATTGTCCATCTCAGATAGTGTCCCATATGCTTGATTTCATATTGTTACTTAGTCAGCAATTTTTCATGGAAGTGCTGAGCTCTTGAGAGCTGTCTATGATGTTATGTGTTTTCCCCTCTTTCAGACCATGTCTCACTTTTATCCGACTTCCTCTGCGTATAGCAGATGAGACTGCAATGGAGTGATTAACATCTTCAGTTAATTGAAGCACCACAATTTATCATGCCGGCCAATGGTGAAGTGGCATCAGCACTGGACCTCAAGGTGAGTGGTCCCAGGTGCTGGATTGAGCATCGAGCTAGCAACTTGGCCTCGTAAAATACAGATGTGTTAAGGAAATGGCAAAAAATGCCACCCAATGCACCACAAGGCACAAAAAAAGAACAATTTATCGTGTTATGGACACACTAAAAAAAAGGGCCTAAGTTTGCTTTTATCTTTTTTCTGTTAATACTTCTTGTTTATTGTTGCCAGTAGTCATAAACTGAGTATCTGTATGTGAGTGTTAACAAGATCAGATTGTTCTATCTATCCATTTTGACTTATTTTATGGCAATAATTCCTGAAGGTTTTATTCAAAACTCACCAAGGCACTTTCTTCACCTTTTTGACTAAATAATACTTTCTAAGCCTCATTTTCTCCAGTAAAAGCATTGGCTACCAGTATCCAAAAAAGCATCTGCTCCTGTCATTCTGCCATTTCTAGCACTAGGGCTGTAAACCCTATGAACTTGACTACACTGCTTCTGACACATCCATCCAGATAAAAGCAGTTCTAAGTGTGTACTCCTCAAAACAGCACCAAAAGACAGGATCAAACCTGAATCCTTGGAACCGTGCTTTGTCTCATTGGACTGAGGGGCCCAGGTTCAATCCTGAACCTCTGGCACTGTCTGAATGGAATATGCACATTCTCCCCCTGACTGTGGGTTTCCTCCTATATCCTAAAGATATGTCAGTTAGTTAATTGTGCGATATAAATTACCCTTTGGTGTTGGTAAAAGGCAAAATAATGAAAAAGGAATAAATGGGTATTACTATACATAGCTATGATTGGCTAAGTAACTTCCTACTGTGTTGTATTAGGTGAGTATAGAAGTCTAATCTATTGGATCTGCTTGGATTTGGCTTCAATTTCTTTATCGTTAGGATTCAGATGCAAGAATGCAACAAGGAAACCAAAGGCTTACCGTGATACTTTATGTGTTGAACCCCCGAGAATGGAATTTTACTTGGAGCAGTTTCAGAAAGATGCCTAGTGCATGAAAAAGGTTGATTGAAGTCAAATGAATAAGAATTTAAACTGAATTATAAAACAATAATAGAATTGTCGTGGTGGGAGATTTTGATTTCCCAAATATTGATTGGCATCTCCCTACAGCAAGGTGTTTAGATGGGGTGGAGTTTGTTAGGTGTGCTCAAGAGGGTTTCTTGACACAATATGTAGATAAGCCTACAAGAGGAGAGACTGTACTTGATTTGGTATTGGGAAATGAACCTGGTCAGATGTCAGATGTCTCAGTGAGAGAGCATTTTGGAGATAGTGATCATAATTCTATCTCCTTTACAATAGTGCCACGCCCCCACCTCTTTTGCTTCCCTCCCTGTCCTTTCTGAAACACCTAAAACCTGGCACTTGAAGTAACCGTTCCTGTCCCTAAGCCATCCAAGTCTCTGTAATGGCCACCACAGCATATCTCCAAGTACTGATCCACGCTCTAAGCTCATCTGCTTTGTTGACAACACTCCTTGCGTTAAAATAGACGCATCTCAAACCTTCAGTCCAAGCGCGTCTACAAGCTTTCTCTATTTGTCAGCCAACCTCCTCTTCCCCAGTTATGACAATAGCCGGTATTGGTGAACAACTGCAGAGAGAAAGTATCCTGGATGCCAATTTATCAATTGTTTTTCAAATGGTTACACTTAATGACTATTACTCAGATCATAACTAAACACTCAGCATGTGAATATTATAAATGACCACTTCATAAGCTTGATAAATGCCAACATTTCACAATCAGATATTGTAGTCTGATAAATCCTGAGATTTTCCCCAAAACATCTAATACAGTAAATGAAGAATGAATGCATGTAGATACCAGAAATCTAAAATTAATTAAATGACACTAACCTGAATTATCATTTATCCAAATTGTCATTCTTGATGGCTCCTGTGCCGTATGTCCATGAAGGTTGTCAGTCATTCAGGACATTAAATATCAAGTAGTAGTAAATCTCTCATATTCTCTCATCACAAATTTCAGCATCTGCTATTTATTCGATTACTTGATCTGATACTGCATATTATCAACAGAACACTGGAATTATAACAGTAAAAAACCTAAATAAAAAGTTTGATAACATTAATTGTTTTAGCATGCAACGTTCCCAGGACTGAAACTGGTTCAGAATATGCCTTCACTAACTTTCAGTTTTTTTTTATGTTGGTCTCTTCTCTAAAGGTGAGAGACAGTGAACTAATTCTTCTGCAACAACAGACAAAGTGCTGGAAGAATTCAATGGGTCAGGAAGCCTCTGGGGAGGGAAATGGATAGTCTATATTTCGGGTCAAGATCCTCCATCTGGACTAGTCAAAGAGCCGGAAAGCAGCAGAGATCAGAGAGGGGAAACAGAAATAATCTCACAGAAGTCCCATCTAGTAGAGAAAGAAAAACTCTTCAAGATAGGCATGCCTTGAAGAGACTTTGATGTGGAGCAGCAAAACTGAGACACAAGAGAATGCAGATGCTGGAATCTGGAAAAAAACACGTACACGTTAAGGCTTAACGCTAACGTTAAGGATGCATACAGCTCCTCTCCCCTCCCCCCACTGGGAAGGTCAGATCAGAACCTGGTGCATCTAAAACCCTGCTATGTGCCTCTGGTGAAGAGTAAACCTGCAACCTCGAGGACAGTGAGGAAATGGTCAGAGGAGGCTTATGAGGCACTCCAGGGTTGTTTTGAGGTGACAGACTGGCAGGCACTCTGTGAGCCACATGGAGAGGATATTGATGAGCTCACAGAGTGCATCACTGACTACATCACCTTCTGTGTGGACTGCAATGTTCCGACAAGAACTGTCTTTTGTTATTCAAATAATAAGCCATGGGTGACAAAGGACATTAAGGACATCCTGAATGCTAAAAAGAGGGTGTTTAGAGATGGAAATAGGGAGGAGCTGAGGGCAATACAGAGGGACCTGAAAGCCAGGATCAGGGAAGCTAAAGACAGGTACAGGAGGAAGCTTGATTGGAAACTCCAGCAGAACAACATAAGAGGTCTGGAGTGGGATGAGGACCATCACTGGGTTCCAGCAAACTAGCAACAGAGGAGCTGAAGGCAGTGTGGACAGGGCCAATGAACTTAACCTGTTCTTTAACAGATTTGACACTGTGGCCCCTGCCCACCCCCCACATGAGTCATCTGTTGTCAGCCCCCAACCAACACATATTCCACTCTCCCCTCCTATCCCTCCTCACAGTCCCCCACCCTGCTCTCATGACTATACCCCTTCCCCACACGAAACTACCACGGTGGGCTTCAGAGCTGAACAGGTGAGAAGACAGCTGAAACGTCTCAACCCAAGCAAGGCTGCAGGACCGGATAGTGTCAGTACAAGGGTGCTCAAACCCTGTGCCCCTCAGCTATGTGGAGTACTTTGCCATGTCTTCAACCTGATCCTGAGGCTCCAGACGGTTCCTGTGCTGTGGAAGATGTCCTGCCTCGTCCCTGTGCCGAAGACGCCGTGCCCCAGCGGCCTCAATGACTACAGACCGGTGGCATTGACCTCCCACATCATGAAGACCCCGGAGAGACTTGTTCTGGAGCTGCTCCGGCCTATGGTCAGGCCACACTTAGGTCCCCTCCAGTTCGCCTACCAGCCCCGACTAGGAGTTGAGGATGCCATCGTCTACCTGCTGAACCGTGTCTATGCCCACCTGGACAAGCCAGCGAGCACTGTGAGGGTCATGTTTTCTGACTTCTCCAGTGCGTTCAACACCATCCGCCCTGCTCTGCTGGAGGAGAAGCTGACAACGATGCAGGTGGATGCTTTCCTGGTGTCATGGATTCTTGATTATCTGACTGGCAGACCACAGTACATGTGCTTGCAACACTGTGTGTCCAACAGAGTGATCAGCAGCACTGGGGCTCCACAGGGGACTGTCTTGTCTCCCTTTCTCTTCACCATTTACACCTCGGACTTCAACTGCTGCACAGAGTCTTGTCAGCTTCAGAAGTTTTCGGATGACTCTGCCATAGTTGGATGCATCAGCAAGGGAGATGAGGCTGAGTACAGGGCTACGGTAGGAAACTTTGTCACATGGTGTGAGCAGAATTATCTGCAGTGTAATGTGAAAAGGTCTAAGGAGCTGGTGGTAGACCTGAGGAGAGCTAAGGCACCGGTGACCCCTGTTTCCGTCCAGGGAGTCAGTGTGAACATGGTGGAGGGTTACAAATACCTGGGGATACGAATTGACAGTAAACTGGACTGGTCTAAGAACACTGAGGCTGTCTACAAGAAGGGTCAGAGCCATCTCTATTTCCTGAGGAGACTGAGGTCCTTTAACATCTGTTGGACAATGCTGAGGATGTTCTACGAGTCTGCGGTGGCCAGTGCGATCATGTTTGCTGTTGTGTGCTGGGGCAGCAGGCTGAAGGTAACAGACACCAACAGAATCAACAAACTCATTCGTAAGGCCAGTGATGTTGTGGGGATGGAACTGGACTCTCTGACGGTGGTGTCTGAAAAGAGGATGCTGTCCAAGTTGCATGCCATCTTGGACAATGTCTCCCATCCACTACATAATGTACTGGTTGGGCACAGGAGTACATTCAGCCAGAGACTCATTCCGCCGAGATGCAACACAGAGCGTCATAGGAAGTCATTCCTGCCTGTGGCCATCAAACTTTACAACTCCTCCCTTGGAGGGTCAGACACCCTGAGCCTATAGGCTGGTCCTGGACTTATTTCCTGGTGTAATTTACATATTACTATTTAATTGTTTATAGTTTTATTACTATTTAATTATTTATGGTGCAACTGAAACGAAAACTAATTTCCCCTGGGATCAATAAAGTATGACTATGACTAAAGCACTGGAGGAACTCAAACAGCATCAACGGAAGGAAATGGCAAATCTTAGTTTGAGACCCAACATCTGGACTCCCATCACAAGAACTAAATTTTCTAAAAGGATGTAGAATATATCTAAGAGAGCTATAACTTTACTGTTGGAGCTCAACAAAGATTTACGCTGTAAAGGAGGGAAAGGAAGGATGGTCAGACCTAAAACAATTTTGAGTAGAAGATCTCCCAATTTATCAAAGCTTCTACTTTCTAGCAAAACACACAAAATATTTCCATTAATAATTTCAATACTTCAATTTAATCTCAAAGAATATATGCAATATAAAACCTGAAATTATTGTTCTTCGCAGAAATACATGAAAACAGAAGACTGCCCCAAAGAATGAGTGACAGTAAAAATGTCAGAACCCCAAAGCTCCCCTACTCCCCTCTCCCATGCACAAGCAGCAGCAAAGCAATAACCCTTCCACCCCATACTTGAGCAAAAAAAAATTCAGCACCACCCACCAAACAAGCAATAGCAAAGCCCCCAAGAAAGACCATGATCTGCAGTACAACAAAAACTAATAGTTTACTCAACATTCCACAGGTTCTCTCTCCCTGATAAAGGGAAAAAGAGGTGTCCCCTTTGACAGTGAGAGGGGAGACATAAATAAAACAACACATTGATTTACGGTGTTAAAAGTTTGCTGCATCACTTTCTTTTCCAAGTTCTCCGACTTGAGAATCAGCAACAAGCTGTCTCCCCCAATGAGAAAGAGAGCACATGATTTGCTGTGTGCAGAGCCTCTGACAGCTGATTCACTGTTCCTGATGTCCTATTTTCTCCCCTGATGCTTCAGTCAGCAGCACCGGTTTATAAACAGTTTGTCCACAGGGCCACATCCACTACTTCTTGTAGGATTTTCACTTTAAGGGCATTGGTGTTTCCATACCAGGTCATGATGCAACCAGTCAATATACTCTCCATCATGCATCTACAGTGGTTTGTCGAAGTTTCAGATATCATACCAAATCTTCGCAAACTTCTAAGGAAATAAAGGCACTGCCGAGCTGGGCCCAGGACAGCTCCCCTGAAATGATAACATTGAGAAATTTAAAGCTGCTCACCTATCACATTCTAGCGTTTACTCCTTCCCCTCCCTCAGCCTTATTATTCTGGCTTCTTTCCCTTCCTTTCCAGTCCTGATGAAGGATCTCGGCCTGAAACGTTGACTGTTTATTCTTTTCTATAGATCACGGATGGCCAACCTGTGGCACGTTGGATGATTAGAAGTAACGCATTGCACCCCAGTGATAATAATTAAAAAGTAAGCCTACTCATGCAAAAAAATATTAACCAAAAACTGATTTGTAGAAAAAAAAATCTGTAACAGGAATTCAAATAGATTAGAGCTAGAAATCGGTTTTACTGAGAATAAATCTAAAACTTAACAATTATTTTTAGTGATTTTATTATTTTGTGCACATCTTTTGGCGAATGCTATTTTCTTTCACATTGATCTGTTTTCAATTTTTAAAAAATGACCAATGAATCAAACTAGGAAGAAGGACTTTTGTTCTGCAGTCGTTCCATAACTGTTCAATACACGTTTGATACTTGTTTGATTCTGAGGCACCAGGCATCTGCACTAGCGGTGCGTCACAGGTTTTTGCCAATCAGTTTACAATTGACGCCCGTGTCGCCTGATCTGTGAGTCGGCTGGGGTGATATACTGTGTCTGGTGCTCCTGATGTGGCCTTCTATATATTGGCGAGACCCAACGCAGACTGGGAGACCGCTTTGCTGAACACCTATGCTCTGTCTGCCAGAGAAAGCAGGATCTCCCAGTGGCCACACATTTTAATTCCACATCCCATTCCCATTCTGACATGTCTATCCACGGCCTCCTCTACTGTAAAGATGAAGCCACACTCAGGTTGGAGGAACAACACCTTATATTCCGTCTGGGTAGCCTCCAACCTGATGGCATGAACATCGACTTCTCTAACTTCCGCTAAGGCCCCACCTCCCCCTCGTACCCCATCTGTTACTCATTTTTATGCACACATTCTTTCTCTCACTCTCCTTTTTCTCCCTCTGTCCCTCTGACTATACCCATTGCCCATCCTCTGGGTTCCCCCCCCACACTTGTCTTTCTCCCTGGGTCTCCTGTCCCATGATCCTCTCATATCCCTTTTGCCTATCACCTGTCCAGCTCTTGGCTCCATCCCTCCCCCTCCTGTCTTCTCCTATCATTTTAGATCTCTCCCTCCAACTTTCAAATCTCTTACTAACTCTTCCTTCAGTTAGTCCTGATGAAGGGTCTCGGCCTGAAACGTCGACTGTACCTCTTCCTGGAGATGCTGCCTGGCCTGCTGCGTTTACCAGCAACTTTTATGTGTGTTGCTTGAATTTCCAGCATCTGCAGAATTCCTGTTGCTAGTGCTTGGGTCTGAGTTACTGAAAGAATATGTGATTAAGAAAAAGGAAGAAATCAAAAGAATTGTTAAAAGAAGTTGTAAAAGTTTGGTGATGACAGAAGCGTCCTATGAAATTGCTTTAGTATTGGCCAAAAAATGGAAGTCTTTCTCTGATGGACAAGAAATTGTTAAGCCTTGTCTCCAAATATTAGCAAGATGTCTTGATGATAAAAATATAGAAAGAAAAGTTGACGAAATTGCTCTGTCAAAGACCGTAACGAGACACACCGAAGAGCTCTGTCATGATGTATCTGAGCAACTGAAAGACCTTTTCCATGCTTGTACTTTCTTTTCTTTAGCTTTGGATGAATCTGCTAACATATGTGATGTAGCCCAGTTAAGCATTTTTATAAGAAGAAATGATAATTTTAGTGTCTTTGAAGAACTTATGGGTCTTGAGTCGCTTCATGGAGAAACAAGAGGATCAGACATATTTGACAAAGTAAAATTATGCCTAGAAAATCTACAACTAGATTCTAGTAAACTCATCAGTGTTTATACTGACAGAGCGCCGTCAATGACAGGTAAAGCCGCTGGGACTACAACTTTGCTTGAAAACTTTTTAGGTTGTCCACTGCTAAAATACCTCTGCATTATACACCAAGAGTCACTGTGTGGAAAAACTTCAAATTTTCAACATGTTATGTTACTGGTTGTGAAATGCGTGAATAAAATTAGAGCAAGAGGATTAAACAAACGAGAATTCAGAGAATATTGTGAAATGTTAGATTTGGAAATGGCGACGTCGTCCTTCATTGTGAGGTGAGCTGGCTTTCTAGAGGACAGGTTCTGAGCTGATTTTGGAAACTGAAAAATACTGTTCATAATTTTCTAGAAGTGGAAAATGAGGTGCCTGAGGAAAGAGCCCTTTTATGTGATAACAATTGGCTATTTGATTCAGCATTTTTAGTTGATGTTACCAACCATCTCAATGATCTAAATTTGAAACTCCAGGGCAAGAACAAATTGTTTCCTATCTTAGTAAATGATATCAATGCATTCAAGATGAAGTTAAAACTGTTCACCTCTCAGTTAGAAAATGGGATTTGAGCCAGTTTCCGCACTTAAAAGACCAGAGTGACTGTGCTGAAGATAATGGCAATTTTACAAAATATATTGAAAAAATCAGATTATTGCAAGAGTCATTTGAAAGTCGTTTTTGTGATTTTGCCAAAGAAGAAGACTGCATACTTGGATTTATAAACCCATTTTCACTTAGCGAACAAAAAGTCATGAAGGTGCCTAGTAACATATTTACTTGAAAACAAATTAATTATTGAACATGAAATTTGATGATCTTCTCTCAGTCCCAAATGCTTCTGACATGATTAAATTCTGGCGATCATTACCCTGTGAACATTTTCCAGAACTAAGAAAATTTGCCCAGAGTTATATCTGTCATTTCAGAACGATGTACAGATGTGAACAAGCATTTTCAGCCATGAAATTGATTAAAAATAAAACGATGTTGCGATTGACTGATTCAAATTTGAAGAATTCTCTGCTGCTCTCAGTAACTAATTAACTCCAAGCATTAAAAGCTTGGCGAAATCAAAACAGACTCAAAAGTCTCATTAAGGTAAGTAATGTTTATCTTGTTTTTATATTAAACCAATATATCATGTAAAAATGCTAAATATGTCTATATTAACATATTTTCACAAGAATTTAATGGGAGTACAAGAGTTGTATGGCGCATCTGAACTCATGCATGAAAAAATTGACGCATGCATTATAAAAGGTTGACCACCCCTGCTATCGATGTTGCCTGACCTGCTATGTTCCTCCTGTATTTTGCATGTGTTGATTTCCTGCACATGCAGAATCTCTTGTGTTTCTATCTTCCAGCTCCTTGTTGCCTTTGAGAAGATGGTGGAGAGCTGGCTTCTTGAACTACTACAGTTATTCTGGTGAAGTTATTCCCATGGAATTCTCAGCAATTAGATTTGGCTATGATAAAGTAACAACAATGCATTTTCAAACAAGCATGTCATATTCTCATACAGACACTGACCTTATCCTTCTTGATAGTAGATACCTTGTTTGGGATACTCTGACAGACTACATGGGCAAGTAACTTCAGAGTATTTTACGTATTGTACATGCCACTGTCATAATGCTCAGGTACTAGAATGAATGAATGTTTCAATTGATCAGGGTGTTTTGACATGGATAGCTTTGAAAATCATGTGTGTTATTGGAGCTGTACTCAAACAAGCACAAGGAGAGTATTGCATCAAGTACTTTATTTGTGTCTTCACATAATGGAAAGGCTTTGGGATGAAGGAATGTGAGTCATTGCAGTAGGATACCTAGTATTTATGTGGCTGGAGCAGACTGAGACTACATCCACACTAGACTGGAAATTTTGAAAACACCGGTTTCGTGTGAAAACGACAGGCGTCCACACTAGGCGTTTTTGAAAATACCTCCATCCACGTTAGGATGGATATTTGGGTGAATCTCCTCCTACTGGGCATGTGCAGGACACATAGAAAACAAGCAAAGAGGAAACGGTATACTTGGTGTGCGTTTGCCCAGTTACAGACTAGAAAAACTTAAAAGGAAATTGCTAAACGAAAGACTTGGTGCGCGTTTGTCCAGAAACATTTCCTACAGACATAGTCTCTTTACCGATGAAAGGGACGACAGCTATAACTAAATGCAATAAGGCTTGTTACTGGGCAAAAGTGGAATTTGCTGTTACCTCATTTGTTTGCCTTTACTTTTGCCATGTGTTTGGGTATTATTTTGCTGTATTTAACATGTGTAATAAAAGGAGTTACTGGGCAAAAGTGACAATTGCATCTATTGAATGTTTGCACAAGCAATACATTAATAAAGCACCTTGTTAAATGTATAAAACATGTCTACATTAGTGTTATCTTGTATTTTCATACACTGTTACATTAGGCTGTTACACATCTATTGTCAGATATTGTTGTGGTGTTGGAGGTTGCGTTCAAGAAAACAATGAAAGACTGCGCTGCTGCCACCATTTGTTTCCTCACGTCATGATGGCGGTTTGAAAAATAGCCGGTTACCCCGTACACACTATGCCGGATATTAGGCATTTTCAGATTTATTCACTCTGGAGAGCGTTTCTGCAAAGCTCCGTTTTCAGGGGAGGAAAACATCATTTCAATGTGGACGGAGGGTCAAACTGAAGAGAAAAAGCTTCAGTTACGGATTTATCCAGTCTAGTGTGGACATAGCCAGAGTTGCTGGTGAGTTACATAACAATAATAACATGATTGAATTCTGGCCGGACCTTCTCTTTCAGCATCTAATCTCCACCTAGCTCTTTTCTGGTAAGAATGTTCCTTGTCACTTACAAATTCATACTTGAATTTTGTCTATATCTTGCTCTGCACAGGCATAGATTGTTTCTTTTGTTCTAAAATAATTCAGAGTCTTCCCCAACCAGAAGCCCTGGATGAACCATGAGACCTGTAATCAGTGGCATTCAGGTCCAGTGATCAAGTAAAATCAGTGACTAAACACATTGATGAAGGAAGAGTAGCAGATGTAACGTATATGGATTTCAGCAAGGCATTTGATAAGGTACGCCATGCAAGGCTTATTGAGAAAGGAAGGAGGCATAAGATCCAAGGGGACATTGCTTTGTGGATCCAGAACTGGCTTGCCCACAGAAGGCAAAAAGTGGTTGTAGACGGGTCATATTCTGCATGGATGTCAGTGACCAGTGGTTTGACTCAGAGATCTGTTCTGGGACCCGTACTCTTCGTGATTTTTATAAATGACCTGGATGAGGAAGTGGAGGGATGGGTTAGTAAGTTTGCTGATGTCACAAAGGTTGGGGGTGTTGTGGATAGTGTGGAGTGCTGTCAGAGGTTATAGCAGGGCATTGATAGGTTGCAGAAATGGGCTGAGAAGTGGCAGGTGGAATTCAACCCAGATAAGTGTGAGGTGGTTCATTTTGGTAGGTCAAATATGATGGCAAGATACAGTATTAATGGTAAGACTCTTGGCAGTGTGGAAGATCAGAGGGATCTTGGGGTCCGAGCCAATAGGATGCTCAAAGCAGCTACGCAGGTTGACTCTGTGGTTAAGATGGCATACGGTATATTGATCTTCATCAATCGTGGGATTGAGTTTAAGAGCTGTGAGGTAATGTTGCAGCTATTTTGGACCCCGGTCAGACCCCACTTGGAGTACTGTGCTCAGTTCTGGTCGCCTCACTACAGAAAGGATGTGGAAGCCATAGAAAGGGTGCAGAGGAGACTTACAAGGACCTTGCCTGGATTGGAGAGCATGCCTTATGAAAACAGGTTGAGTAAACTCGGCCTTTTCTCCTTGGAGCTATGGAGGATGCAAGGTTGACCTGATAGAGGTGTATAAGATGATGAGAGGCATTGATCGTATAGATAGTCAGAGGCTTTTTCCCAGGGCTGAAATGGTTGCCACAAGAGGACACAGGTTTAAGGTGCTGGGGAGTAGGTACAGAGGAGCTGTCAGGGGTGAGTTTTTTTACTCAGAGTGGTGAGTGAGTGGAATGGGCTGCCAGCAACGGTGGTGGAGGTGGATATGATGGGGTCTTTTAAGAGACTTTTGGATAGGTACATGGAGCTTAGTAAAATAGAGGGCTACAGGGTAAGCCTAGTAATTTCTAAGGTAGGGACATGTTCAGCACAACTTCGTGGGCTGAAGGGCCTGCATTGTGTTGTAGGTTTTCTGTGTTTCTAAAGTACAAGAGCTCCAAGTACGACCTCCGAAAAGCTATCTCATGGGTGAAGTGGCAATTCCGGACCACACTTGAATCACTGAAGGACGCTCTGTGCTGTACTTCTCCATGGCTCTATCACTTATGACAACAAGAGACCGACAACATCCAATGGGCAAAAGAGGACTTTCTTGCAAATACCAAAAAAAGTAAACAAGTAACACATCGAACATGAGCTGCGGAGTCCTCGAAATTGAGTGCACAGGCTGTGGGATCAGTTCAGTGCTGAAGTGAGTGAAGCCAGTCCAGGAGCCCACTGGCTGCTGGGCAACAATTGCTCCCGAAATTGGTGGCTCGGACTGAAAATTCCTGCACCTCCTACCCGACAAGAGAAAGAGACAGTCAAATGCAGACAGATGTTGCTGAAGACAAGTTTGTTTTCTGCTCTTGGGCCTCTGCTTTAATCTCGCTCATTGCTTTAACCAGCGTGGACATAATAGAACTGTGCATGGATTTGTTTTCCACTCTTGTGCCACAATGCAGCATCTGCCCCCAGCAGTGGCTGCCCTGCTGATGATCATATCTGCACTTTTGAGTATCAACTTCGCCGAATCCTTCAGGAGATCATAAAATCATGAGATTGTTTAGATGGTTTAGAAGTACATTTTTTAAAGGGAAATTATTACAGGCTGCGGATTGCAGTGATGGTAGTTCAAAAGAAATATATCTAATAGAGTTGTGACGAGAATACACATAAAATTAAGATGTTTGCTGGCCTGGGTTAGCATCAGTGACATCAGCAAGTGGTCTGCCACCTGTCCTCAGGGGAAGGAGAGATAAGGAACAATGGAGCAGCGTCTGGAGATGTGTAATGAAGGGACGGGGGAGAGAGAGCTGTCTGGAGCGGCTCCCCCTTTGAACCCTGAACTGTTTGAAGTGATGGACAGGCGATACCCCAGCAGGGGGATAAAAAGGGACAGGTTCGCTAAGGCAGGACACACGACACCCGAGGTAACGAGACCCTGGAAGTCTTGCGCCTCTCACGAGTCGGTGGGAAGTATCGGACAACGCACAGGGTGGAAAGGTATGATCAGCGGGAACCCGGTGTGTGTCCGCCCTTGCTTGGGTGCCGGGTTCACTGCAGAGGATCGACCGCATCTGGAGGAGGGGTCACAGTCGGTGACCTCAGGTGACATCACCAAGGACCTGCCCGAAAGCTGCTTGTGAGCCATATCGCCGGTCTGTGAGTGGAAGCCGTTTTGAATGATCAGTCGTTCCCGTTCTCTCTCTCTCTCTCCCCCCACGTTGTCCATCGCCATGGCAACGATTACTGCGAACTGAACTAAATTGGACTGAACTTTTGTGTCACTTTGAAATTTGGTCATTTACCCCTAGACAACGATAGAGCTTGATTGATGCTGTTATCTTAATTCTGTGCACATGTGTGTTTATCATTGCTGAACTGTTGCATTTATTATCTATTTATTATTGTATTTATTACTGTGTTGCTTGTTTCTTTAATAAAACTTTCTTAGTTCTAGTAATCCAGACTCCAACTGAGTGATCCATTTCTGCTGGTTTGGCAACCCAGTTACGGGGTACGTAACAGAGTATCTAGTAGTTATGTGAGCAGCCTAAAAAACTTTGCCATATGTCACCAGCACCAACTTAGACTTCCTGTTTGAGCCACTACCTTCTGGAAAGAGAAGATGAGAGAAAAATGAAGATAACTCTTAATGAACTACAGGAAGTTACTAGGAACTATGATACAAGTATAAAGTTAGAGAAGGAAATAGATAAGTGATGGAGTTGAATGAAAAACAATCAAATCTCAAATTTCCTGGAAGAAAATACTCCTGGATAAAATTGTAAGACCACGAGACGTAGGAGTAGAATGAGGCAATTTGGCCCATCAAGTCATCTCTGCCATTTAATCATGGCTGATTTATTTTTCCTCTTAACACAATTCTCTTTCCTTCTCTCTGTAACCTTTGATACCATTGCTAATCATGAACCTATCAACCTCCACTTTAAATATACTTAGTGACTTACCCTGCAAACCCATATGTGACAATGAATTCTGACTAAAAAAGTTCTTCCTCATCACTATTCTAAAGGGATGTCCTGCTGTTCTGAGACTATGCTCTCTGGTCTTAGACTCTCCCACTATTGGAAGCATCCTCTCCACATTCACTCTATTTGGGCCTTTCAATTTTCAGTTAGTTTCAATTGGATCCACTCTCATTCTTCTACAGGGCCAGAGATAATAAACGCTTCTCCTGGACCCTGTCCTCAATCTATTCCCATAGCTGATGTGCAACCTAACCTTCAAAGTCCCAGTGCCCCAAGCGATGTGTGACCCTGTGAATCCCTCTGTTTCAATCCTGTGCGATGTAAACAAAGGAATGAATAGAAGAGGAAATTATTATATAAGTAAAATGGTGGTAATGACTGGACATACATGCTAATCTTAATTGGATTTCCTCATAGAAAAAGTGTGCAGTGCTGTTCTAAAACACTCCAACCGTCCCCATTTCATCCACTACTCCCATATAGTAATCAGAGACTGAATATAAAGAAATTCTTTCTCCGCTGAATGTGTATGCAATGCCTACTTAGTGTAGGTATGCTTTCCAATATAAAATATACAGAATATGACACTGCAGAGTTACTTCCAGCACACAGCTACATAAAGTGACCTTTAATCTAGTTTATTGCAGTTTAGTGCATCTCAAATATCCAACTCATGGCACCTAGGAAATAAACTTAAATCCCAGGGATGTTTATGTTTCAGTTACTAATTTTCAATTATGAGTCCCAGGAATTGCTCATTTGATTAGAAGCGTCAGGGATCAATTCGATACAGTCATGGTCTAATTAACAAACAGATGGTGCTTCTTGTAATGGAACCCTGAGGGTAGAGGAAGAAATGTTTTGGGAAAGCCAAAGCCAAAGGCAAAGGTGAGAACTGTTGAGCTGATTCATATTCTTTGAAATTATATCCTGGATTTCCATGGCTACCTTCATCCTGCTCACATGTACAATGATGCTCTTGACTAGTCTGTTGTGGGCAATGAATATTTGAGGTACCAGGTCAGAAATTAAACATGTTACAAGTGGTTCTCCTCCTACACAACAGTCCTAAACTATTCTATGTTTCTTTATAATTCACGTCCTCCAGACCAGGCAACAACCTTGTAAATTTCCTCTGCACTCTTTCAACCTTGTTTACATCTTTCCTGTAGGTAGGTGACCAAAACTGCACACAATACTCCAAATTCGGCCTCACCAATGTATTATACAACTTCAACATAACATCCCATCTCCTGTACTCAATACATTGATATATGAAGGCCAATGTGCCAAAAGCTTTCATTATGACCCTATCTACCTGTGACAAAATATGTACCTGTATTTCCAGATCCCTTTGCTCTACCATTCACTATGTAAACCTATCTTGGTTAGTCCTACCAAAATGCAAAAACTTACATTTGTCTGCATTAAATTCCATCTGCCATTTTTCAGCCCATTTTCCAGCTGATACAGATCCCTCTGCAAGCCATGGTAGCCTTCCTCACTGTCCACTACACCCCCCAATCTTGGTGTCATCCAAAAATCTGATGATCTAGTTAATCACATTATCATCTAGATCATTGATATAGATGACAAGTAACAATGGAACCCTACGGCACTCCACTAGTCACAGGCCTCCAGTCAGAGAGGCAACCATCTACTACCACTCCCTGGTAATACTACCAAGGTTCAGTACACTTGTTATTGTTACCTTTTATTCTGACAGGCATTTTGTACTCTCAAATTTCACTTTTGAAGGCCTCCTGCTTTCCAAGTACACCCTTGCCAGAAAACAGCCTGTCCCAATCCACACTTGCCAGATCATTTTTGAAACCATCAAAACTGGACTTTCTTCAATTTAGAATCTTAACCCACAGACCAGACCTATGTCTTTGCATATTTACTTTGAAACTAATGGTATTGTGGTCACTGGATGCAAAGCTCTACACAAACTTCTATCACCTGCCCTGCCTCATTCCATAATAGCAGATCCATTATTACATGCTCTTTCGTTGGGACTTCTATGTACTGATGAAGGAACCGTTGCTGTACACATTTGTCAAAACTCTATCCCATCTAGTCTTTGTACAGTATGAGATTCCCAGTCAATATGTGGAAAGTTAAAATCACCGACTATAACAACCTTGTGTTTCTTGCAACAGTCTGCGATTTCATTACAAGTTTTTTCCTCTAAATTTCCAGGACTGTTGGGTGGTCTGTAATATAGCCCCATTAATGTGATCGTACATTTTGTATTTCTCAGTTCCACCCATAGCACTTCACTAGTCAAGTTCTCCAGTCTGTCCTGACGGACCAGTACAGTGACATTTTCCCTGACTAGTAACTCCACCCCTCCTTCTTTAGTTCCTTCCACTCTGTCACGTCTAAAACAACAGAACCCCAGAATACTGAGCTGCCCATCTAGCCCCTCCTGCAACCAAATCTCACTAATGGCTACAACATCAGAATTCCAGATGTTGATCCATGCCCTGACCTCATCCACCTTTCCTATAATACTTCTTGCTTTAAAATACACTGTATGCAGCTCAGGAAACTAGTCACACCATGCTCAACCTTTTGATTCCTAAACTTGTCTGAGATCTTACCAACATCTGTATCCACAGCCTCCCTGCTAACTTGTTACGACACGCATCCATCCACCACAGCTTCCGAGGTTTTGACACTCTAAAGGCTGATTTATACTTGTGCGTACGGGCTACGCCGTAGGCCTGATTTATACTTTTGCGTAGCCCTATGCCATAGCGAGCATGTGTAGTTGTGTCTGCGTCACTCTGCAATTCACCACCAAAACACTAGTTGGTGGTGGGGTTTCTAAGCCACTGTGTTGAGTTTCTTCATGAGAGTCATGGACGAGGAAATGCATTTCAAATATTTTCAGATGTCGGCAGGTAGATTTGACGATTTGGTTCATCGTCACCAACCATTTATTTTGCATCAGTCTACAGACATGGTGGAGAAAAGCAACCGGAAATGCATATGAAGAAATGTGATGCTACCAAGTGGACCAGTCACAGTTGTTGTGGTCTGCGTCGCCATGACACGTGAGTTACATTTTTGGGGAGGTGCATGTCACCCTAAGGTGTAGTGTTCAGCACAGAGTACGCGGTACCTACGGCGTACATTTGATGCACAAGTATAAATCAGCCTTAACTCTCCAGAGTATGGATAGCTAGTGCAGCCTCTTTGAAGATTCAGGACAGTCCTGCCAATTGGCAATCATTGGACCCCGAGGACTGAGCAGTTAAGGAGCACTTGAACTGAGGTTCCATGCTCAATCATAAACCTACTCACGATTTCATTTAGTGTTTGCTTTGTGCTCAGATTCTCAATCCAGTTTGAAACTGTGTCTCAATCCTAGCCTCAGATATTCCAGCATTTGGGACCAAACCATTCTGCTCAAGGACTCTTTTTATACAACCGTTTTGGTACTCTGGTTCCCATCCCCCTGTCAACTCTAATTTAAATCCCACCATGCAGCATTAGCAACCTTCCTGCTCGGATATCAGCCCACCCCTCCAGTTCAGGTGCAAACCACCCTTTCTGTACTGGTTTTACCCTCCCTGGAAGAAAGCCCAATAATCCAAAAATCTTATGTTCTCCCTCCGACACCAACTCCTTTGGCACATATTAAACTGTATAATCTTCCTAGTTCTAGCCTCACCAGCACGTGACACAGGTAGCAATCCTGAGATCGCAACACTGGAAGTCCTACACTTTAACTCAGCACCTAACTCCCTCAACTCCCTATGCAGAACCTTGTCACTCATTCTACCCTATGTCATTGGTACTGTGACAAGAATACACATAGATAAGATGTTAGCTGTCCTGTGTGATCAGCAGTTGGTCTGCCACCTGTCTTCAGGAGAGAGAGAGATAAGGAAAATAATGAGCAGCATTTGGAGATGTGTAATGAAGGGGAAGGAGAGCTGTCAAGAGCGGCTCCCCCTTTGAACCCTGAACTGTTTGAAGTGATGGACAGGCGATACCCCAGCAGGGGGATAAAAAGGGACAGGTTCGCTAAGGCAGGACACACACGACACCCGAGGTAACAAGACCCTGGAAGCGGTGCGTCTCTCACAAGTCGGTGGGAAGTACCGGGCCATAAACGCACAGGGTGGAAAGGTACGATCGGCAGGAACCTGGTGTGTGTCCACCCTTGCCTGGGTGCTGGGTTCACCGCAGAGAAACGGTTGTATCTGGAAACGGAGGGGGGTCACGGTTGGTGACCTTAGATGACATCACAAAGGACTCGCCCGAAAGCTGACTGCGAAGGTCTGTGTGGAAGCCTTGAATATTCATTCGTTTTGCTCTCTCTCTCCTTCCCCCCACTGTCCATCGCCACGGCAGCGATTACTGCGAACTGAACTGAACTTTGCGTCATTTTGAAACTGGTCATTTACCCCTAGACAACGATAGAGCTTGATTGTATGTCTAGCCTAATACTGGTCAGAAATGTAAAATATACAGTAGCAGCAGCCTTGAAATGATTATCTATTGAGATCGCTGGAATTCGGAGCCACATATAAACCTGACCGGCTAAGGGCAACAAAATCACCTTCCCTGAAGCACATTACTGAACCCGTTCAATTATTAACATAATGCAGTAGTTGTTCTGGAGCCCTAGTGGGACTTGTTAAATTTGTTTCTCTCGGTCTCCAGATTATTAATTAGTAACACAAGTTGTAAATTGGGGAATCTCTACTTTTACACACTTATATTAATAAGTGCATTATGGAAAATCACAATTTCCTTCTTGGAATATCAAAATCAATTTTAAATATTTGTTGTTTTGCACATTCCAGTACACAACAGGAAGTGTTTAGAGAATAATATCAATAGGCAGTCATGTGTATCCTATTGCTGTTAGTAATACATATGATAATAGGATTTGTATTTGATAGGATTTGACAGTGTGTGTGGCCAAGCTTGAAAAGGAGTCTATCTTTCTGCCGATCAAAGGCTCTAATGAGCACAAAGCTGAGCGACTTTAATCATTGCATTTTCATTCTGTCCCCCACCACATGAATAGATTTATTGCAGCCATGCACCTTGAATTACATGATTCATTGACCACATGTGAGTTAATGATTAATTGCATTCCAAGAAAAGGGCAGTCCCTGGAAACCAGACTCCTAACTTTATAAGTGAAAATGGTGTAAAATTCTAAATATTTCTAGGTAGCTTGATTTTCATATCAAGTGCCTGGTATATTGCTGAGCCATCCAGACCAGACCAGAAAGCTCTCACATTTGAACTTTGGACTGCGGAACTTAGTTTCTCTCAATTAGAATGACAACTCAGATGTTGTAATTGGATTTATTGGCCTTGGACAAGGAGAGAGAAACAAATCAGCATGGTGCAGACTCCTAATTGCTCACTAAGGATTGAAAGAAGTACTTTGAATGTTCCTGTAGGACAAAAATAGGATCAAGCTTGTCTATAATACCTTAAACCAGTTGACGAGCCTGCCAAAGCTCATGGTTTAGACTTATGCATGAAAACTTTTATGGAATATTGCAGTGTAGTCATTGTGGGCCCAGCCAATTTTATGAGTTTTTTTAAATACTTATGTCACTGACTGATTCTTACCTCAACATGTGTGTGAGTGAGAGACAGAAACTTAAATTGCAAAGGTGATAAAAATTAATGGCTTTGAAGAGTAGAGTTTTTAACTTCATCATGTATTATTTGCCTGGGCTACAGCTCAAAATTATTGACGAAGTCAATAGTGATCTGTTCATCCAATCACAAACAAGAGGGAATCTGCAGATGCTGGAAATCCAGAGCAACACACATAAAATGTTGGAGGAACTCAGCAGGCCAGGCAGCATCTATGGAAAAGAGTACAGTCGACATTTCGGGCCGAGATCCTTCAGCAGGACTGGAGAAAGAAAGATGAAGAGGGAAGTTAAAAGGTGGGAGGAGGAGGGGAGAGAGAAACGCAAGATGATAGGGTAAACTGGGAGGGGGAGGGTGAAGTAGAGTTGGGAAGTTGATTGGTGAAAGAGATACATGGCTGGAGAAGGGGGTATCTAATAGGAGAGGACAGAAGGCCATGGAAAAAGAAAAGTAGGAGGTGATGGGCAGGCAAGGAGACAAGGTGAGAGAGGGAAAAGGAAAATGGGAATGGTGAAGAAGAGGAGGGGTTGGGGGATATGACCAGAAGTTTGAGAAATCAATGTTCATGACATCAGGTTGCAGGTTACCCAGACTGAATACAAGGTGTTTTTCCTCCAATCTGAGTGTGGCCACTGGGAGGTTTCACTTTTTCTGGTGGACAGAGTATAGGTGCTCAGTGAAGCAGTCTCCCAATCTACATTAGGTCTCACCGAATTACAAGAGGCCACATGGGTTACAAAAGATGACCACTATAGACTCACAGGTGAAGTGTCGCCTCACCTGGAAGGACTGTTTGGGGCCTGAGTGGTCGTGAAGGAGGAGGTGTAGGGGCAGGTGTGGCACTTGTTCAGCTTGGAAGGATAAGTGTCAGGAGGGAGAACAGTGGGGAGGGATGAATGGACAAGGGAGTCACAGAGGGAGCAATCCCTGTGGAAAGCAGAAAGTAGAGGGGAGGGAAAGATGTGATTGGTGGTGAGATTGGTGGGAGACTGCTTTGCTGTGTACCTACACTCCGTCCACCAGAAAATGTGGGATCTCCCCGTGGCCACTCATTTTAATTCCATTTTCCATTCCCATTCTGATATGTCACTCCATGGCCTCCTCTGATGTTGCAATTTTCCCTGGTCTCCTGTCCTCTCCTATTAGATTCCCCTTTCTTCCACTCTGTATTTTTAATTTATTCATTTATGGGATGTGGGCATCACCAGTTAAGCCAGCATTTATTTCCCATCTCTAGTTGCCCTTGAGAAGATGGTGATGAGCTGCCTTCCTGAATCGCTGCAGTCCCTGAGGCGTAGGTACACCCACAGTGCTGTTAGAGAGGGAATTCCATGATTTTGACCCAGTGACAATGAAGGAACAGTGATATGTTTCCAAGTCAATATGGTGAGTGACTTGGAGAGGGATATCCAGATAGTGGTGTTCCCAGGTATCTGTTCTTATCCTTCTAGATGGTAGTGGTTGTGGGTCTGGAACGTGCTGCCTTAGGAACTTTGGTGTGTTGTTGCAGTGCATCTTATAGATAGTACACATTACTGCAACTGTTCATCAATGGTGGAGGGAGTAGATGCTTGTGGAAGGGGTACCAATCAAATGGGCTGCTTGTACTGGATGGTGTCAAGCTTCTTGAGTGTTGATGGAGCTGCACTAATCCAGGCGAGTGGTGAGTATTCCATTACACTCCTGACCTGAGCCTTGTAGATGGTGGACAGTCTCTGGGGAGTCAGGAGGTGAGTTACAAGCCACAGGATTCCTAGCTTTTGACCAGTTCTCATAGCCACAGTGTTTATAAGGTTAGACCAGTTCGGTATTCTATCAATAGTAACCCCCAGGATGTTAATGATAGGGGATTCAGTGATGGTGTTGCCACTGAATGTCATGGGACGATGGTTAGAGCCTCTCTTGTTGGAGATGGTCATTGCCTGGCATTTGTGTGGCTTGAATGTTATTTTTCAGTTGTCAGCTCAAGCCTGGATATTGTCCAGGTCCTGCTGCATTTGGGTATGAACTGATTCACTGTCTGAGGAGTCACAAATGATGCAGAACATTGTGCAGTCATCTGCAAACATCCCCAATTCTGACCTTATGATGGAAGGAAGGTCGTTGATGAAGCAGCTGAAGATGGTTGGTCCTAGGACACTTCCCTGAGGAACTCCTGCAGTGATGTCCTGAGGATGAGATGATTGACCTCCAACCACCACAACCAGATTCCTTTGTGTCAGGTGTGATTCCAACCAGTTGAAAGTTTCCCCTCCAATTCCCATTGGCACCATTTTAGCTGGGGCACCTTGATGCCATACTCAGTCAAATGCTGCCTTGATTTTGAGGGCTGTCACTCCCACCTCTGGTATTTAGCTCTTTGGTCCATGTTTGGACTAAGGAGGTGATGAGGTCAGGAGATGAGTGGCCTTGATGGAACCCAAACTGGGCATCCCTAAGCAGGTTATTGCTGAGTAGGTGCTATATGTTAGCACTGTTGATGACAACTTCCATTACATTCACCAATCAACTTCCCAGTTCTTTACTTCTCCCTTCCCCCTCGCAGTTTCACCTATCACCTTGGGTTTCTCCCTCCCCCTCTCCTCACCTTTTAACTCTCCTCCTCATCTTTCTTTCTCCCGTCCTGCTGAAGGGTCTCAGCCCGAAACGTTGACTGTGTTCTTTTCCATAGATGCTGCCTGGCCTGCTGAGTTCTTTCAGCATTTTGTGTGTGTTGCAGAGAACTCTTCATTGTATGTTTGTTCAACAGATGCTGCAGCTTCTCACAATCTTACAATTTTTCTTGTGTGACAGGAGATCACACTACCTTGTTTTTATCCATTAACTGATGGTGTTCTCAACAAGTAAACATTAAGTGTTTCTAAAGTACATGTTCGGCACAGCATTGTGGGCTGAAGGGCCTGTATCATGCTGTAGGTTTTTATGTTTCTATATATCTAATCACTTTAGTGTTCAAAATTACTCTAGTTTGGAGCAATTCGTAGTATGATATAAAATATAAAATATCATTAATTCCTTTAACAGCCTACAATATTCCTTCAAGGGCTCACAGAATTAAAATATACAGTGCAAATATTAGCAAACTACTTCCACTGGAGCAGCATGCGCAAAAAACTATGTTCATATTCATGCTGCATAATTCCAAGTTTAGAGCATGAAATATAATCCTTTTGTTGACCATTCATCAGTTGGTCCTGGACTCACTACACAACTCTTAATTAATCAAAGCTTACACTTTATTGTCTCTGCACAAACAACAATGTAACTATGTTGACACCGGGCCAATAATTTAAAACATGAATTCTACTGTTCCCTCTGTAACAATACTCACTCAGACCACTTCTCCAATTTAAAACACTGAAATAGAATCTCCCATTAGCCAGACAATTGATCTTTCTTCTCCCACCCCCTGGCATGGAGTTCTTCCTTGCAATAGTTAGTCTCCAGAGTTCTTGCTCCTTTGTAAATGAAGCCCCTAATTCTTATAGTTTTCCTGTATCAGTTAAAATGTTGTGCTTAAATCTTCCTGGCTTGAGGTCACCTGAGTGACTTGTGTCAAATTCCCATTGGATGGAGCCAAGGGCTACACAGCTTTGTGCCTCAGGTAACTTTGTTTGTTCTTATCGACTCTAGTTCAAACCTGAAACTGGGTCACCTAGACACTGGGCCAAGGTTCAAAGGTCCAATTTAACATCAGAGAAATGTGTACAATATACATCCTGAAATGCTTTTTCTTCGCAACCATCCACAAAAACAGAGGAGTGCCTCAAAAATGAATGACAGTTAAATATTAGAACCCCAAAGTACCCCCCCCCCAGCTCCCCTCCCTCCTGCGCACAAGTGGCAGTGAGCAACAATACCCCCTCCCCCAACTGCCATAAATAAAAGCATCGGCATCCACCACCGAGCACTCAAGTGTGAGCAAAGCAACAGCAAAGACACAGATTTGAAGTTACCCCAAACACTTCACATTTCACTCGGTATTCGACATTCCACAGGCTCTCTCTCTCTCTCCCTAATAAGGGAGAAGGTGGTGTCTCCATTTTCCCAGCGAGCAGAGAGCCATAACAAACAACTCACTGGTTTAAGATGTTATAAGTCAGTTACGTCACTTTTTTCAAGCTCTGTGCCCAAAGATCTCAAAGATCTCTGATCTCTGGGCATACACCCATAGATATTCCAACTCCCCCAACGACACATGGGTCTCCTGCCATGACACCGACCCTCTGTCCGGTGATCTCCAGAGCCCCAAGATCCTAGGCTTCCAAAATTGAGCTGGACTCTTAGGCTGAGCCCTCGGCATGCCGAACAACAACGGCCGGTTATGAAACCCCAAGAGTGGGTCCCATTCCAGCAAAGAACCGAAGTCAGCTTCTAACTCCAGGTCAGGGTTTTCAAAAGTTGGAGGCAGAGTTAAGGTGGCACTAAATGGTGACTCCTTTGCTTGCATCTTCAGAAGCAGCTCTATTTTCATCTTTAATATCTCTATTTTTCCCTTTCAGGGTCCTTTTGAAGACTCTGACCTGGAGTTACATGCAGACTTCAGTTCTTTGTGGAAATGGGACCTGTTCTCAGGGTTTCAGGACTGGCCATTGTTGTTCAGCATGCCAAGGGTTTGGCCCGAGAGTCCGGCTCGAATTCAGAAGCCTAAGATCTCGGGGCTCTGGGGACAGGGCGGATCAAGGGTCGGTGTTACAGCGGGACACTCATGTCATCGGGGACCCGGAAAATCTTCCACTGTGGGCACGATGACCCGAGGTCTTTGTGATCTTCGGGCACAGAGCTTGTAAATAGTGACGAAATGGACTTTTTAACATCGTAAACCAGCGGGTTGTTGTTATGTCTCCCACCTCGCTGTGAAAATGGGGGACACCTCGTTCTCCCTTATTAGGGAGAGAGAGAACCTGTGGTTTGTTGAATGCCAGATGAAATGCGACAGTCTTTGGGGTAACTGCAAGTCCGTGTCTCTGCTATTGCCTAGCTCACGATTGTGCTTGGTAGCAGGTGCGCCCTTTTTGCGGGGTGGGGGGGGGTCGTTGCTTGCTGCCGCTTACGTGTGGAAGGAGAGAGTTGAGGGAGGTCTTTGGTGTTCTCACGTTAAACTATCATTCATTCTTTGGGGCACCTCTGTTTTCGTGGATGTTTGCGAAGAAAATGCATTTCAGGATGTATATTGGGTACATTTCGCTGACATTAAACTTGACCTTTGAACCTTTGAAAGGGAAAAATAAAGATATTAGAGATGGAAATAGAGCTGTTTCCGAAGATGCAAGCAAAAGAGTTGCCATTTAGCACCATCATCACTCCGCTCTTCCTCTTCTGATAATGAGATTATTTCTGCAAACCTGCCATTGTACACAGCAGGTTCCTCCATATTCCTTCCACCCCACTTTCTTTGAACACCCCAACCCTCCTTGCTCCTCTGGCACTATCAACTCTCTTCCCTGCCTCTGATCCTGGTTCTAATCCTTGCCAGGTCTTCACCATTCCCACCAATCTTCTCTTTCTGAGGCAGAACGTTCTGTCCTCAGCAAGGGCCTTACCTTTGTCCCCCTTCACCTGAACATCAGTGAGTTTCACGCCTGCCATGATGAGTTCTTCTTTCGTCGCCTTCATCTCTGAGCCCACTTCTTTGGCAAGAATTCCATACCTGACACTGATAACACTTTCTCCTATCTCCAACCCTCCTCTTCTTCTTGGACACTCCCCTCTGGTTTTCTGCCTGCTCTGGATCTTTTCATCTCAAATTGCCGATGAGACACATTAACCATCTTGACTTCAGCGCTCTTCTCTCCTCCTGTAACATTACCCCCTCCAAATGCACTGCCCTCCACTCTCTGTGCACCAATCTCAACCTTACATCAAACCTGCAGACAAAGGAAATGCTGTTGTAATGTGGCGCACTGACCTGTACCTTGCTGGTGCCAGGCAGCAACTGTCAGACACCTCCCTTGAAGAGGACCCCACTCTGGATCATCAGAAAACTACCTCCAACTCCATCACTGACCTCATCCATTCTGGACAACTCTCCCATCCACTGCCACCAATCTCATAGTTCCTTAACCCCACACTGCTCGCTTCTACCCCCTACCCAAGATCCACATGCCTGAATGTCCGGGTAGGCCTGTTATCTCTGCCAACTTCTGCTCCACTGAACTTGTGTCCTAATACCTTGATTCCATTCCATCCTCCTTGGGTGAGTCCCTTCCCACCTATATCCATGACACTTCTCATGCTCTTGTTCTCCTTGGAGACTTTCAATTCCCCGGCCCTGATTGCCTCATCTTCACCACGGATGTCCAGTCCCTATACACTTCTATACCCCCATAAAGAAGGCCTCCAAGCTCTCCGCTTCTTTCTTAACAAAAGAATCTACCAATTCCCCTCCACCACTACCTTCCTCCATCTGGCAGAATTGGTCCTCACCTTCCCACTTTCTCTGGACTTGAGGGGCACCTACATGGTTCCCAGCTATGCCTGCCTCTTCATTGGATACGTAGAATAGTCCATATTCAAAGCCTTCCCTGGTAATACTCCCCAACTCTTCCTCCACTACATTGATGACTACATTGGTGCTGCTTCATGCAGCCATACTGAGCTCATCAATTTTAACAACTGTGCCTCTAACTTCCACCCTGCCCTTAAATTCACTTGGTCCATTTCTGACATCTCCCTCCCTTTCTCAATCTCTGTCTCCATCTATGGAGACAAACTGTCAACTGATATCTTTTATTAATCTACCGATTCCCATGGTTATCTTGAATATACCTCTTCCCACCCTATGCCCTGTAAAAATGCCATTTCCTTTTCTGTTCCCAGGACGTGGCTTTCCTTTCCAGGACATTAGAGATGGCTCCTTTTAACAAAGAGCAGGGTTTCCCTTCCTCTATTATTAATGCTGCCCTCACCTGCATCCCCTCTATTTCCTGAATATCTGCACTCACCCCATCTTCCTGCCATCTTATCAGTGATAGAGCTACTCTTGTCCTTACCTACCATCCAACACATCATCCTCCATAATATACGCCATCTCCAAAGGGATCCTACTGCTAAACATATCTTTTCCTTTAACCCCCACCCTCTGCTTTCTGCGGGGATCCCTCCAAGATTCCTTTGTCCATTCATCTCTCCCCACCAATCTCCCTCCTGGCACTTACTCCTGCAAGCAGCATAAGTGCTACACCAGCTCATTCACTTCCACTCAGGGCCCCGAACAGTCCTTCCAGGTGAGACAACACTTACCTATGAGTCTACTGGGATCATCTATTGTGTCCGATGTTCTCGATGCAGCTTCCTCTACATTGGTGAGACCTGTCGTAAATTGGAAGACTGCTTCGTCAAGCACCTCTGCTCCATCTGCCAAAAGTGGAATTTCCTGGTGACCAAACATTTTAATTCCAATTCCTATTCCCATTCCGACATGTCAATCCATGGCCTCCTTTTATGCCAAGATGAAGCCACCCTCTGGGTGGAGGAGCAACAACTTATATTCTATCTGGGTAGCCTCCAACCTGATGGCATGAATATCGATTTCTTCTTCCGGTAAAATTATTTCCCTCCCCCCCCACCACTTCTATTCCCCACTCTGACCTTTCACCTCTTCTTATCTGTACATCACTCCTTCTCCTCCTCTTCCTCTTTCTCCTCTGGTGCTCTCTCCTCTATGAAATTCTTCCCTCCCAGCCTTTCCCACCCACCTGGATTCACCTCTCACCTTCTAGCTATCATCCCTCCCTTCCCCCCAGCTTTTTTCTCCTGGAATTTTACCCCTTTCTTTTCAGTCCTGAAGGAGGGCCTCATCTCAAAATGTCAACTGTTTATTAGTTTCCATAAATGCTGCTTGACCCGCTGAGTTCCTCCAGCATTTTCTGCATGTTGCTCTGTACACAATAAAGAGCATATCTGAGAATGATCTTAAGCTTAGGAAATTAATAGCAGGAACTCCTTGTGTCTACATTCAATTGCTCTGATTAAGCTACCAGAGCAAGAATCGGTTCATCAAACAGTTCACAAAACAGAAGTTACAGTGCAGCTTCACAAAGTGGCAGCCTCCACGGCAAGAACAAAGACAATTGGTTTGTCTACTTCCACTGTCCTTGCCTCATTCAAGTTTTCCTCCATATTTTAATTCCTGCATAACTAAAACTCAAGTTTGATTTTTTAATATTGAAATTGTGTACTGTTACATACCTCGTGGGCATCTTGTGACTGTCTTATGACCATAATGTAATTGAGTATCTTGTAAGCATGATGTAATGGTCTTGTGATGGTGGGGTGATGTAATTTTCCCGCCAGTGTGAGGTCACGTGATGACGTTCTTAACAGGTATATAACGGGGAAACCCCTGTCGTTACACAGTTGATTCGTTGTTTAATTTGTCAGCTACTCTGTTATGCTGCATATTCGTCTCATGACGCAGTTTCATTTTAAAGTGGAGTTTTACTTTCCATTGTAAGTCTAGTATTGGAGAGTGAAGACCTTACTAACGTACGGGAACCTGAAGGATTGAGTAAAGTTGGTGTCGTTCGGCGGGTTCATAAAGGATCAACCTTACTGAATCTTCGTTCCAAAATAATGGCCTGCATCTGAGATAACTCCTGTAAGAACAGGAAAGTTTGTGCAGTGTTCATTCACCAAGGAAAAGGTCAGTTCCTTTAAGCTGTTTTATTTCCTTCATCGTGAATCCTTTGGACAGAATCAGCAGTAACGTCACGTCTTCGAAGAAATCTGTTTCCAGAGAAGTCTCTCCTTATTGACTGTGTAAATCACTTGGACTTTCGAATTTGCCATTTTAAGGCTGTGTTCGAATTTACCACTTTAAGAACTGTTCCAGAGTTGCCGTATAGCAGTTAACTTCTGGTTAAGTTAGTCATTCAAATACTTTTTGCTGTTGTTGAGCAGAGTTTAATAAATGTTTATGTTTGTTTATAAAATCTGACTCAATTCTATATTCATTGTTGCTGGTCACGTGACAATACAGTATATTTTAAATAATCTCTTCTTGATTACGAGGAAGAGGTACAGTCGACGTTTCAGGCCAAGACCCTTCGTCAGGACTAACTGAAAGAAGAGCTAGTAAGAGATTTGAAAGGGTGGGGGGGGGGTAGGGGGAGATCCAAAATGATAGAAGACAGGAGGGGGAGGGATGGAGCTAAGAGCTGGACAGTTGATTGGCAAAAGGGATACGAGAGGATCATGGGACAGGAGGCTTAAGGAGAAAGAAAAGGGGGAAGGGGGGAAACCCAGAGGATGGGCAAGGGGTGTAGTGAGAGGGACAGAGGGAGAAAAAGGAGAGAGAGAAAAAGAAAAAGAACATGTGCATATAAATAGATAACGGATGGGTTACGAGGGGGAGGTCAGGCATTAGCGGAAGTTAATATCCCTTTTGCCAATATCTCTCATATCCTTTTTTCCAATCAACTGTCCAGCTCTTGGCTCCATCCCTCCCCCTCCTGTCTTCTCCTATCATTTTGGATCTCCCTCTCCCCCTCGCAAATCTCTTACTATCTCTTCTTTCAGTTAGTCCTGACGAAGAGTCTCGGCCCGAAACGTTGATTGTACCTCTTCCTAGAGATGCTGCCTGGCCTGCTGCGTTCACCAGCAACTTTTATGTGTGTTGCTTGAATTTCCAGCATCTGCAGATTTCCTTGTGTTTGTGTCTTCTTGATTCCGTCTGTTTTATCTTTTCCAATTCATCCAGCCTCTTTACCTCCATGCAGATCAGGTGAAATATTTGACTTGCTAGACGCCAGCTGCATTTCCACCTGCTGGATGCACTGATGGGAAATGTGTGACTGCTGGCATTTGCTCACATGCAAACTAATGACAGGATAGGTAGTTTGCATCAGTTTTGATACACAATGCAAATATAAAGCTAAGTGTTTGTAGGTAATTTGTATGTAACATTGACCAATGATACTAATGGTTCCTTTGTTTAGTTGAGGCCTGTTTCATTTGTCCTTTGCAAGATGTTGAAAAATGTATCCCAACCTAGGCCAAGAAATATCAATGTCTTACCTCACTTATTGATAGTTTTTTTGAATTGATAGTGCCAACTTGCACTCAATTCTACTTCTGGAAATATTGCTCTATATGACTCATTCCTTTCCTTGAGATCTTTGGCCTGCAACTGCCAGAAAGTAAGGATATTAGATGGGAAAAAGGATGCCGTTATTTCGTCCACACCTCTTTCAACATACGGTGAGATCACAGTTGATCTTTTACCTTAGTGCCATTCTTCTGCACTAACCATTTATCTCTCAACTCACTAAATATCAAAAAAATCTACCGGCCTCTATACTGAATATACCCAGTAAAGGAATATCTGCAGTTTTCTAAGAGAGAGTATTTCAAAGATCCACTACCCTAGGATGTGAGAACTTCTAAAATATATTGTGGATCCCATTCTTACCTTTTCACTCTGGGGCTCCATAGCATGGATGGTATGCCAAAAGGATCATTGTGCACAATTCCCATCTTATGTCTAAGGTAAAAAGGTAAGCATCTCTGCCAGTAATTATCTTTTACAGGGCAAATTAAACACTAGGCAATGCTAATGGACATTCTGAAGCTGGGTTGGTCTCAGCATCAATGATGAGGCTGTCTGCCTATTACTCAGAAATTACTGGAAGTCCTCCAGCCTTTTGTCACCTTCTAGCTTCCTGCCTGAATGCACCTGTAACCTCCTCCTGTCTCATCTGCGAAGCTGACCATGCAGTCAGTTCCATATTAGTGTGCTTGATTCCTCCTTCCACTGCAGAACCATGGCCCAAGCGAAACTGTTTTGCATTTTCAGCACCATCTTCAGATCAGTTCGACAATTCACACTCCAGCACATCAACGAATTTTGCTTGAATTCCCTGATTTGCCAGCCCTCAAATGAAATAATCCTACAGTGCCAATCCAAACAGGACTGAAAATAGCATCTTTTGGCCAGTACTTTGAACATGCCCACATAAATAGTATCATTTGTTCTTACTGCCAATTACATAATTCTTGAAAGTCTGTAAGGTTCTATAAATATCTCATCAAGTTAAAAGATCTCATCAAACCTTTTACAGGGTCCTTATAAGTGTGTATGTGCTTATTCAAAGGAAGGAGAATCAGCACAACATATTTAATTTTAACTGTGAACCATAACTGTTCATTTAATGCTGCCACCTCTTTGGGGATCATGTCATTTGACGAACTACTCTTCATCTTAATGTTCCATGGAAGAAGATGGTGCCAGCGAACAATGTGAACTACTTCATGAAACTACCTTTTTCATTTCTTTTACGTCTTCTTTTTCTTTCAAATGTAACTCTGCTACTGTTGGAGCCTGTGATTTATGTTTTGGTGCTGTGTTTTCAGCCCAATTGAGCAATCTAGTGCTTTGCCTTCTCCGAGGGTATTTGGAGAGGTTTTTGAGTAAAGTGTGCGGCCTAGAGGCCAAGAAGCCTGGAGCCCACGATTGACTCCATTTTTTGCTGATCAAAGCATTGAGGAAGATCAATCAACACTGTCATTAACGATGTGAGAGTGGAAGGTAGTGTGGGTGTTCAGTGCCATCTACCAGCCTCTCAATCACTGTTGCCAGAGGAAGGTGGCTGTGTGCGATGGTCCCCCTCTCCCCCTCTCTCGTTGCTCAAGGAGGAAGGTCCCTGCATTCAAATGGTCTCTTTCTCCTTCCATGCTTTGGAGGAACGTGCCAGAGTCCTGGGTCTTGGGCAAGGTTTAATCAATGCAGTTGTGGATTGCACTCGATAATTCATGTGATAAACATGAATCTGCTTTCTGATCACTCCTTTTTTTGTTGCTATTTTGGGCGATTTTGATCAGGACAGCATGCAAATAATGAACAATACAACGCTATTGTGTTTTATATTCTGTGTTTGTCGCTTGCTTTTTTGCCGTTTACACAATTTGTTTCTTCGCGCATTGGGATGGGGGTGTTTGATGTTTTTCTTTGAACGGTTTCCATGATTTTCTGTATACTGTGTACATACTTTAATAATAAATGTACTTTGAAACTTTGACTCTTTGGAAAGTTCCAGAGGAAAGTCTGTGGAGGAGTGGTTTGAATTAACCTCACATGTCTTGTTTGAGCTCTGCATATCTCGGGAGTATAAGGTTGTATATTCTTCGTGGATTTTTGACGAAGGTCAAGAACCCACTGAACACTCATAACTTACAAGTGTACAGAAGACAGCATTAAAAAGGAGATCACAAAGGTGCAGTTTAAGGGCCTGACCAAGTGCATCTTTGGATTTTGTGGGAGACCGAAAAGAAACTATGGAGCTCCTTGCCATGAGACCACAAGACCATAAGATATAGGAGCAGGATTAGACCATTTGGCCCATTGACTCTGCTCTACTATTTCATCAGGGATAATCCAATTTTCCTCTCAGCCCCATTCTCCTGCCTTCTACCACCACCTTCTCATCTCCATTCTAAAAGAATGCCCTTCTATTCTGAGGCTGTATCCTCTGGTCTTAGACTCCACCACAGGAAACATCCTCTTCACATCCACTCTATCAAGGCCTTTCACCATTCGATAGGTTTCAATGAGGTCACCCCCCATTCTTCTGAATTCCTGTGAATACAAGTCTAGAGCAATCAAACGCTCTTCATATGACAAACCACTCAAACCTGAAATCATTTTTGTGACATACATCAAAGTTGCTGGTGAACGCAGCAGGACAAGCAGCATCTATAGGAAGAGGCGCAGTCGACGTTTCAGGAGTCCTGTCGAAGGGTCTCGGCCTGAAACGTCGACTGCACCTCTTCCTATAGATGCTGCTTGGCCTGCTGCGTTCACCAGCAACTTTGATGTATGTTGCTTGAATTTCCAGCATCTGCAGAATTCCTGTTGTTATCATTTTTGTGAACCTCCTTTGACCCCTCTCCAGTTTCAGCACATCCTTTCTAAGATAAGAGTCCCAAACCTGCCCAAGCGTGGCCTCACCAGTGTTTATAAAGTCCTAACGTTACATCCTTGCTTTTACATTCTAGTCCTCTTGAAATGAATGCTTAGGTATTAATTTGAATGTTAGGTATCATTTCCACATAATCAAAGATCACAAGATTGTACTTCCCTTCCTCATCATAGACTCATCCTGCAAATTAACCTTTAGGGAATCCTGCACAAGGACTCCCAAGTCCCTTTGCTCCTCAGTTTTTTATATTTTCTCTCCATTTAGAAAATAGCATCCCTTTCATTTCTTCTACTAGAGTGCGCGAGCATACATTTCCTGACACTATATTCCATCTGCCACCTCTTTGCCCATTCTCCTTATCTGTCCTTCTGTAGCCTCCCTATTTCCTCAAAACTACTTGCCCCTCCACATATCTTTCTATCATCTGCAGACTTTGAAACAAAGCCATCAATTCCATCATCCAAATACTTAACATATAACGTAAAAAGAATTGTTTCCAACACAGACCACTGTAGAACACCAGACAGCCAACCAGAAAAGGCTCCCTTTATTCCCACTCTCTGCCTCCTATCAATTCATGCTAGAATCTTTCCTGTAATACCATGGACTCATAGCTTGTTAAGCAGTGTCATGTGTAGTACCTTTTCAAAGTCCTTCTGAAAATCCAAATACACATCAACCAATTCTCCTGCTTGCTATTTCTTTAAAGAATTCCAACAAAGTTTTACAGGCAAAATTTTCCTTTGAGGAAGCCGTGTTGACTACAGCCTATTTTATCATGTGTCTCCAAGTACCACGAGACCTCATCCTTAGCAATCGACTCCAACATCTTCCCAACCACTGACAGCAGATAAACTGGCCTACAATTTCCTTTTTTTTCTGCCTTTCACCCTTCTTGAAGAGTAGAGTGACATCTGCAATTTTCTGATCTTCAGGAACCATTTCAGAATCTGGTGATTCTTGAAAGATCATTACTTATGCTTCCACAATCTCTTCAGCCACCTCTTTCAGAACCCTGGGGTGTACACCATTCGGTCCAGGTGACTTATCTATCCTCAGACCTTTCAGGTTCCCAAGATTCTTCTCTCTAGTAATGGTAACTTCACGCACTTCATGACCCCTGACACGTGGAACTTCCATCATTTTGCTGGTGTCTTCCACAGTGAAGACTCAGTTCATCCACCATTTTCTTGTCCCCCATTACTACCTCTCCAGCATCATTTTCCAGCAGTCCGATATCCACTCCTGCCTTTCTTTAACATTTTATATATCTGAAGAAAATTTTGGTATCCTCTAATATTATTGGCTAGCTTACTTTTATATTCCACCTTTACCTTTTTTTGTTAAAAGTTAAAATGACTTTTAGTTGCCTTCTGATGGTGTTTAAAAGATTCCCAATTCTCTAACTTTCGACTATTTTTGCGCTCTTACATGCCTTCTCTTTGGCTTTTATATTGGCTTTGAGTTCTCTTGTTAGCCACGGTTGTGTCATGTTGCCTTTACAATACTTCTTCCTCCTTGGCATGTATATATCCTGTGCCTTCCAAACTGCTTCCAGAAATTCCAATCATTACTGCTCTGCTGTAATACCTGCCAATGTTCTTTTCCAATCACTCCTGGCTAATTCCTCTCTCATATCGCTGTAATTCCCTTTACTCCACTGTAATACTGATACAACCGACTTTAGCTTCTCCCTCTCAAACTACAGGGTGAATTTGATCATATTATAATCACTTCCCTTAAGTGTTCTTTTACCTTAAGCTCTCTGATCAATTCTGGTTCATTGCACAACACCCAATCCAGAATTGTTAATCCCTTAGTGGGCTCAACCACGAGCTGCTCTAAAAAGCCATTTCATAGGCATTCGAGAAAGTCCCCTCCTGGAATCAAGCATCAACCTGATTTTCCCAAACTACCTGCATATTGACTATTGTAACATTGCCCTTTTGGCCTGCATTTTCTATCTCCCATTAGCCAACAGAACCTCATCTCTGTTCTTCTGACTAAGGAATCTCCTATCATCACTGCAGTTCTCTTCACCTCTCTGCTCTTCTGAGTCACACCACCAGATTCAATGCCAGAGACCCCGTCACTGTGGCTCCCCTCAGATGGTCGTTGCCCTCAAGTTGTATACTTATTATTGAGGGGAATGGTCACAGGTGTACTCTGCACTGGCTGTGCATTAAACTCCTTCTCCTAACAGTTACGTGTCTCCTGCAACCTCGGATGTAATTGGCTGGGTACAGGAGGTGGGACATTATATTGCAATTGTACAAGTAGATGGGGATACCACACTTAGAGTATTGTGTACAATTCTTAAAGTTCAAAGTACATTTATTATCAAAGTATGTATGCCATATACAACCTTGAAATTCGTCCCCTTACTGGCAGCCACAAAACAAAAAACCCAGTAGAACCCATTAAAGAAAGGTCATCAAGCACCCAATGTGCAAAAAAACTAAACAATAAAAGTAAGCAAATGACATTCAGAACTGAAGTTCACGAAAGTGAGTCCACAGACATGAAGCCAGTCATCATTGCAGCCAGTCCAGGAGCCCATTAGTTGCAGACCACAGCCTCAGTTCAGTATAGAGATGAGTAAACCTTGTAGAGCAGTTTGCTAAGCAGACCCATACCTTACTTTTCGGCCCCAACACCCTGACCTTTTCAATTTGGCCCAGCGCCTAAATCATCCAAACAGTGGGTCAATCCTTGCTCTTTGACCCCTATTATAGGGAGGTTGTGGTTAACTGAAAAGAGTGCACAAAAGATTTATGTGGATGTTGCCAGGACTATATGGCCTGAGTGTAGGGAACAGTTGGCCAGGATAAGTCTTTATTCTTTGGAATAAGGGGCAATCAAAGGAGCAGAAGTCGGCCATTCGGCCCATCGAGTCTGCTCCGCCATTTTATCATGAGCTGATCCATTCTCCCATTTATTCCTACTCCCCCGCCTTCTCACCATAACCTTTGATGCCCTGGCTACTCAGATACCTATCAATCTCTGCCTTAAATGCATCCAATGACTTGGCCTCCACTGCTGCCCGTGGCAACAAATTCCATAGATTCACCACCCTCTGGCTAAAAAAATTTCTTCACATTCCTGTTCTGAATGGGCGTCCTTCAATCCTTAAGTCATGCCCTCTCGTACTAGACTCCCCCATCATGGGAAACAACTTTGCCACATCCACTCTGTCCATGCCTTCCAACATTCAAAATGTTTCTATGCGGTCTCCCTTCATTCTTCTAAACTCCAAGGAATACAGTCCAAGAGTGGACAAACGTTCCTCGTATGTTAACCCTCTCATTTCCGGAATCATTTTAGTGAATCTTCTCTGTACCCTCTCCAATGTCAGCACATCCTTTCTTAAATAAGGAGACCAAAACTTCCCACAGTACTCCAAGTGAGGTCTCACCAGCGCCTTACAGAGCCTCAACATCACATCCCTGCTCCTATACTCTATTCCTCTAGAAATGAATGCCAACATTGCATTCGCCTTCTTCACTACTGACTCAACCTGGAGGTTAACTTTAAGGGTATCCTGTACAAGGACTCCCAAGTCCCATTGCATCTCAGAACTTTGAATTCTCTCCCCATTTAAATAATAGTCTGCCCATTTATTTTTTCTGCCAAAGTGCATAACCATACACTTTCAATATTGTGTTTCATTTGCTACTTTTTTGCCCATTCTTCCAATCTATCCAAGTCTCTCTGCAGACTCTCCGCTTCCTTAGCACTACCGGCCCCTCCATCTATCTTCATATCGTCAGCAAACTTAGCCACAAAGCCATCTATTCCATCTATTCCTGTTTGAGTACTGTTGGGGGGGACAGCTTACCCGGGGGAAGCGACAGTGGCCCTGCCTCCGGCACAGAGTCTGGCCCTGTAGCTCAGAAGGGTAGGGCAAGGAAGAGGAGGGCAGTTGTGATAGGGGACTCGATAGTAAGGGGGTCAGATAGGCGATTCTGTGGACGCAGTCCAGAGACTCGGATGGTAGTTTGCCTCCCTGGTGCCAGGGTCCGGGATATTTCTGATCGTGTCCAAGATATCCTGAAGTGGGAGGGTGAAGAGCCAGAGGTCCTGGTACATATAGGTACCAATGACATAGGTAGGAAAAGGGATGAGGTCCTGAAAGAAGAATATAGGGAGCTAGGAAGGGAGTTGAGAAAAAGGACCGCAAAGGTAGTAATCTCGGGATTACTGCCTGTGCCACGCGACAGTGAGAGTAGGAATGCGATGAGGTGGAGGATAAATGCGTGGCTGAGGGATTGGAGCAGGGGGCAGGGATTCAAGTTTTTGGATCATTGGGACCTCTTTTGGCGCAGGTGTGACCTGTACAAAAAGGACGGGTTACACTTAAATCCTCGGGGGACCAATATCCTGGCAGGGAGATTAGCGGGGGCTACTGAGGTGACTTTAAACTAGAATGGTTGGGGGGTGGGAATCAAATTAAAGCGGCTAGGTGTGAGGAGGTTAGTTCACAACAGAGGGATGGGAACCAGTGCAGAGAGACAGAGGGGTGTAAAGTGAGCGTAGAAGCAAAAAGTACAAAGGGGAAAAGTAAAAGTGGCAGGCCGACAAATCCAGGGCAAGCATTAAAAAGGGCTAAGAGAGTTGTAAAAGAGTGCCTGAAGGCTTTATGTGTCAATGCAAGGAGCATTCGTAATAAGGTGGATGAATTGAAAGTGCAGATTGTTATTAATGATTATGATATAGTTGGGATCACAGAGACATGGCTCCAGGGTGACCAGGGATGGGAGCTCAACGTTCAGGGATATTCAATATTCAGGAGGGATAGACACGAAGGAAGGGGAGGTGGGGTGGCGTTGCTGGTTAAAAAAGAGATTAACGCAATAGAAAGGAAGGACATAAGCCGGGAAGATGTGGAATCGATATGGGTAGAGCTGCGTAACACTAAGGGGCAGAAGACGCTGGTGGGAGTTGTGTACAGGCCACCTAACAGTAGTAGTGAGGTCGGAGATGGTATTAAACAGGAAATTAGAAATGTGTGCAATAAAGGAACAGCAGTTATAATGGGTGACTTCAATCTACATGTAGACTGGGTGAACCAAATTGGTAAAGGTGCTGAGGAAGAGGATTTCTTGGAATGTATGCGGGATGGTTTTTTGAACCAACATGTCGAGGAACCGACTAGAGAGCAGGCTATTCTGGACTGGGTTTTGAGCAATGAGGAAGGGTTAATTAGCGATCTTGTCGTGAGAGGCCCCTTGGGTAAGAGTGACCATAATATGGTGGAATTCTTCATTAACATGGAGAGTGACGTAGTTAATTCAGAAACAAAGGTTCTGAACTTAAAGAGGGGTAACTTTGAAGGTATGAGACATGAATTAGCTAAGATAGACTGGCAAATGACACTTCAAGGATTGACGGTGGATATGCAATGGCAGGCATTTAAAGGTTGCATGGATGAACTACAACAATTGTTCATCCCAGTTTGGCAAAAGAATAAATCAAGGAAGGTAGTGCACCCGTGGCTGACAAGAGAAATTAGGGATAGTATCAATTCCAAAGAAGTAGCATACAAATTAGCCAGAGAAAGTGGCTCACCTGAGGACTGGGAGAAATTCAGAGTTCAGCAGAGGAGGACAAAGGGCTTAATTAGGAAGGGGAAAAAAGATTATGAGAGAAAACTGGCAGAGAACATAAAAACGGACTGTAAAAGCTTTTATAGATATGTAAAAAGGAAAAGACTGATAAAGACAAATGTAGGTCCCCTGCAAACAGAAACAGGTGAATTGATTATGGGGAGCAAGGACATGGCAGACCAATTGAATAATTACTTTGGTTCTGTCTTCACTAAGGAGGACATAAATAATCTTCCAGAAATAGTAAGGGACAGAGGGTCCAGTGAGATGGAGGAACTGAGCGAAATACATGTTAGTAGGGAAGTGGTGTTAGGTAAATTGAAGGGATTGAAGGCAGATAAATCCCCAGGGCCAGATGGTCTGCATCCCAGAGTGCTTAAGGAAGTGGCCCAAGAAATAGTGGATGCATTAGTGATAATTTTTCAAAACTCGTTAGATTCTGGACTAGTTCCTGAGGATTGGAGGGTGGCTAATGTAACCCCACTTTTTAAAAAAGGAGGGAGAGAGAAACCGGGGAATTATAGGCCGGTTAGCCTAACGTCGGTGGTGGGGAAACTGCTGGAGTCAGTTATCAAGGATGTGATAACAGCACATTTGGAAAGCGGTGAAATGATCGGACAAAGTCAGCATGGATTTGTGAAAGGAAAATCATGTCTGACGAATCTCATAGAATTTTTTGAGGATGTAACTAGTAGAGTGGATAGGGGAGAACCAGTGGATGTGGTATATTTGGATTTTCAAAAGGCTTTTGACAAGGTCCCACATAGGAGATTAGTGTGCAAACTTAAAGCACACGGTATTGGGGGTAAGGTATTGGTGTGGGTGGAGAATTGGTTAGCAGACAGGAAGCAAAGAGTGGGAATAAACGGGACCTTTTCAGAATGGCAGGCGGTGACTAGTGGGGTACCGCAAGGCTCAGTGCTGGGACCCCAGTTGTTTACAATATATATTAATGACTTGGATGAGGGAATTAAATGCAGCATCTCCAAGTTTGCGGATGACACGAAGCTGGGTGGCAGTGTTAGCAGTGAGGAGGATGCTAAGAGGATGCAGGGTGACTTGGATAGGTTGGGTGAGTGGGCAAACTCATGGCAGATGCAATTTAATGTGGATAAATGTGAAGTTATCCACTTTGGTGGCAAAAATAGGAAAACAGATTATTATCTGAATGGTGGCCGATTAGGAAAAGGGGAGGTGCAACGAGACCTGGGTGTCATTATACACCAGTCATTGAAAGTGGGCATGCAGGTACAGCAGGCGGTGAAAAAGGCGAACGGTATGCTGGCATTTATAGCGAGAGGATTCGAGTACAGGAGCAGGGAGGTACTACTGCAGTTGTACAAGGCCTTGGTGAGACCACACCTGGAGTATTGTGTGCAGTTTTGGTCCCCTAATCTGAGGAAAGACATCTTTGCCATAGAGGGAGTACAAAGAAGGTTCACCAGATTGATTCCTGGGATGGCAGGTCTTTCATATGAAGAAAGACTGGATGAACTGGGCTTGTACTCGTTGGAATTTAGAAGATTGAGGGGGGATCTGATTGAAACGTATAAGATCCTAAAGGGATTGGACAGGCTAGATGCAGGAAGATTGTTCCCGATGTTGGGGAGGTCTAGAACGAGGGGTCACAGTTTGAGGATAGAGGGGAAGCCTTTTAGGACCGAGGTTAGGAAAAACTTCTTCACACAGAGAGTGGTGAATCTGTGGAATTCTCTGCCACAGCAAACTGTTGAGGCCAGTTCATTAGCTATGTTTAAAAGGAAGTTAGATATGGCCCTTGTGGCTACAGGGGTCAGGGGGTATGGAGGGAAGGCTGGGTTCTGAGTTGGATGATCAGCCATGATCATAATAAATGGCGGTGCAGGCTCGAAGGGCCGAATGGCCTACTCCTGCACCTATTTTCTATGTTTCTATGTTTCTATAATCCAAATCGTTGATATACAATGTAAAAAGAAGCGGCCCCCAACACGGACTCCTGTGGCACACCACTAGTAACCGGCAGCCAACCAGAATAGGATCCCCTTATTCTCACTCTCTGTTTCCTGCCAATCAGCCAATGCTCTATCCACGTATGTAACTTTCCCGTAATTCCATGGGCTCTTATCTTGTTAAGTAGCCTCATGTGTGGTACCTTGTCAAAGGCCTTGTGAAAATCCAAATATACAACATCCACTGCATCTCCCTTGTCTAGCCTACTGGTAATTTCCTCAAAAAATTGTAATAAGATGGATGTAATAGTCTTTTCCCCGAGGCAGAGAATTCCTAAACTAGGGGACATAGATGCAGGATGTGAAGGAAAATATCTAATAAGGACCTGAAAGGCAACTTTTCATGTATGATGAGGTATGAGCTGCCAGAGGAAGTGATTGAAGCAGGTACAATAGTATCATTTAAGAAGCACTTGGACCAGTACCTGAGGGGTGGAGCTTCAAAGAATATGGGCCAAACTCAGGAAAATGAGATGAGCCAGTTGGGTACTATGATTGACATGGATTCGTTGGGCCAAAATGCCTGCATCTCTGCTGTGTTGTTCTCTGACTATGCAACCTGCAAAGATATACCCACTCACTTGTTCCATTCTGGATTTTTCACACATCCCTAAGCCAGAAATTGAGCAGCACTTTGCAACTTTCCCTGCTGAAACCTATGCCACACTCTTTCTCTTGAAATTATGCTGACTCACAGAAATAGGTGCAATATACTAGTTTAGAAGCACAATGTCCTTGTGTTAGTACAACCATGCATCATCTGTGAGACACAATGAGCAAACTCTGTTATTACTTAATTGTTAACTAATTATGGAATGAATAATTAACCAACATTTATAAACTGACAAGTATACCTCAGTTATTTGTCGCTAAATACAATGGTTGCAACACTGTTGATAATCATTTATTAGCACCCTTTTTAGCAACATTTAAACAATGAATTAGACAACATCTGGTATAACACCTGGGGCCAGTTTTAAAAAAATATGATGGAAGTTAAGGGTTCTTCATGGCCTTTTGCCCACTTTGAAATCTAAATCATATGACTTTAAAAATTACTCACAATATTCTTTTCTACCTGCATTGCACTTTCTCTGTAGCTGTAACACTATATTCTGCACTTGGTTATTGCTTTTCCCATTGTACTACCTCGATGCATTGATGTTTATTACAATTTGTCCTCAGTGAGTGAATACTGGATGGCGGCAGTGGCAACAGCACGTATTCTGCGCTACACCAAGTCCGGCACTCCAGGGGGGTACACAGACTCTGACTCCTCTCTCCTGGACTGCTGAAAACAGGCAACACCCTGGCTTGAGGCCCAGCCCTTGCTATGACTGAGGCCATGTAGCTACCTTCTAATCACCAATAAACCACTGAATCAGACTTGCACTATTCCACACTTATAATGTCCAATAGGGTCTTGTGATCACAAGAAAAGCGACAAAAATGATCACTCACTGTAGACTGCACACTTCCTTCATCCACCTACTCCGATGCCTCTCTGATGCAGACAGCAGCATGATCCATACAAAGTCCAACTCTTTCATTTTCCCCACCAATGTGCAATTCGCTTTTGGTGTAGACCTGCAGTATTTTAAGTTATTAATGTCCAGCAGGGTTTTGGATTCATAAAAAATACATTTAAAAAAGACAGTAACACCTCTGGATGGCCATGTAGAAGCCGTTGCATTCGATCATGCTGCCGGTTTCCGCAAATAAAACAAAGTGAGGCATTTTATACTTAATGGAATCCATAACACTTCTAATTGCTTCAAAGCCTACACAACAAAAGAGCAGTAAAATCTTTTTCCATAATGATGTCATCACGTCAGACCAGCCTTCTAAAGTGAAACCCCAACTCAATGTTGGTGGTTGTGAATAATGTACAAATTACGTTACCAACACAGGCTCACCACCCTCCCCCCACCCCCCAAATTCACTTAAACCAGCACTGTGAGTCTGTCTGGAGCTCAGATGAGCTGCCCGGCTCGAGTCCTGTGTCCCAATGGGTGGAGGAACTGCAGGTGCCTTTGGCTCATCCAGAGGTGTTTTGACATGCTCATGGTCACATTATGATGTCAGGGGCATGGCAGCAGAGTATTCTAAGTCTTGGTGGGCCAGTTTAAAGCAATCTATCGAAATACATTCAGGTTTACCCCTCTTATCTGTGATAAAAGTCTTTTCTGCCTGTTCAAAAACATGGAGCAGGCCATTGTAAGGAGAGGTTGGTGTGCGTCATGGCGGACAAAAATAAACGAGGCAGAATGTCGGTCAACAAGAACACAAGAGTGCTGTATGCCATGATGGGAGGTCGGGGCAGATGAAAAGGAATTGAATTTACTGAGGATGGAAGGAACACTGTTGAGAGGCCGACCAGGCAGTTGTGGCATCAGGAATTAAATCACCTGACACTCAAAGGCTACCCATATACCTACTCAGCTGTGGTCAACTGTAGGTCCTCTTTTGGAGCTGTTCTGAGCCCCAGCAGGACTCATGGTAGACAATAATGCCAACACTCATCAGTCAGGGAAGTCATCAGAGCAGCCTTTAAAGAGCAGTGAAACCATTTGCATAGGCCATTGGACTGTGGGAGATATGCCATGGTATGATGTAGCCTAATGCCGAGGATCTGGCCCACCACAGCCCAGAGGTCTGAAATTAATTTGGGACCACATTCAGAGGAAATATCAGATGGGTGCCAAACCGAGCAACCCAGGTGCTGATAAACACCAGAGCCACGTCCGCAGCCGGTGTCGATGCTAGAGTCCACCACGATAGGAAAGTATGTGAAACGCGCATGATTGGGGAAGAGGTCCACAAGGAACAAGGTCAATATGGACATGGTCAAACTGTCACTCAAGGACCTCAAAAGGTGTCAGTGGTGCCTGAACATGACGATTAGTTTTTGGCTGCTTGTATTCTACACAGGCTGTAGTCTAAATATGCCATCCTTTCTGAGGCCGTACCAAGCAAACTTTAGTGCAATCAGTTTCTGAGGCCTTCCAGCCCAGATGCGAGTGTATGGAGTTGAAAACAGTCCATAATATTTGTTATATACACTGAGATAGCACTAGATTTTCTTTTAGTCCATCTCCAGTATGCAGGCATGATGGGGCGAGGGTGACTGATAGACACCGCACAAGAGAGAAACCCCAGTTTTCCTGAACTTAATAACAATGAACTGCGGACCCATGACTGCTGTTCGGTAAGCCTGGACCTCTGCGTCAGTTACTTAGTTGGCCGCCATGCCAGCACAGTTAACCCCTATGTGTATGCCTTCAATGGCTGACCATCAGAGGCAATCAGCCACGGCATTGTTGTATATCAGTTGTGAACTCTGATATGTAGGCCAGATGGCATCGTTGCCATGCAGACCAAGGTGCTGATATTTTGGCCATTGCATGCACAAGGGATTTGTGGTCAATGGACGCTGTGACATGGCGACCCTCAAGAAGAAAACAAAAATGGTGGAAAGCCAGATAGAGACTGAGAAGCTCATGGTCAAATGTGCTGTACTTCCTTTCGGGAGGGCAGAGCTGCTGGCCAAAGGAAGTGAGCAGCTACCACACGCTTCTGACCAACTGTTTGTGCACAGCACCCACAGCATAGTCTGGTGCATCAGTAGTAATGGCTATGGGTGCATTGGGGAGCAGGTATGCCAGTAGGGTCGCATTGGAAAGAGCTCGTTTGGTATCATCAAATGCCTTCGTCATGTCTACTGAGCAGTCAAACACTTGATTAGGGGCATTGTCTTTAAGTGCACTATACAGGGGAAGCATAAGTTCAACAGCTCGTAGAGTGAATCAGTGATAGAAATTCACCATGCCTAAAAACTCCTGTAGTTTTCTAGTAGTGTGGGACAGCGGGAAATCATAATTGTGGCTACTTTTGGTGGGAGGGGTTTTGCACATTCTGCGTAGATGTCATGGCTGAGAAAATGTTAACAGTTGACAACCCAAACTGGCATTCAGCAGGGTTAATAATTAACCCGTGTTTGCTTAAATGCTGAAAGTGTGTGCAGTGTCACAATGGGGTGCGGGAAACAGACCCAAATGCAAGACACAGACACTGAAGTACAAGGAACAGGACTTGACTAGAGTAGGGACATGACAGGATTCAGGCAAGGAGCAGGGACAAGAATGCAGACTTGGGCTACGGAAAGCGGGACCAGGACTAGGAACCATGGACTAGGAGACAAGGCTTGGGCTCCAAGCCCGAGACTGGACAAGGACCCAGAACTTGGGTCTTGCCTCGGGCTCGGATCCCAGAACCAGGCAAGGACATGACATGGCTTGAGGCTGGGGTCTTGGGTCTTGAGGCTTGAGGCTTGGGTTCTAGGAGCTCAGCCGCAGGATCCTCGAGGCTTGGGTTCTAGGAGCTCAGAGACAAACTGGGAACTAAACATCAACATAGAGCCGGGACTTATCCTACGACAAGCCGGGACTCAACTTCTCCAACCAAGGTGGGACAGGTCCATCTGTTGGGTAACGGCAGGACAGCCAGACTTACCCAACAGAGGCAAAGACAAGACATGTCCCCCCGCAGGGCAATGGCAAGACAGCCTGACGTACCCCACAGAGGCAAGGACAAGACAGATCCCCCTGCAGGGCAACAGCAAAACAGCCTGGCTTACCCCACAGCAGCAAGGACAAGAAGCAACAAACACCAAAGAACGACAGACAGTTCCATCTCTGCTCTGGGGAAGCTCCAAGTCTCAGTTCAGTCAGCAACCTCAGCTGGCTATGGAAACAGCCAGATCCCTATCTAGCTTGGAGTGGCTGGCAGCCACTCAGCTGGCCCAGGAAACAGCCAAATCCATACTGCAAAGACCACTCTAATGAGTGGCAACAAGGCTCCATGAAACAGTGGTCCACCAACCAGGCCTAGAAATCACAAATGGTTTCACTAGCCTTCCATCATCAGGTTACTCCAAGGGGGACTGACAAGACAAACCAGCAGCCCACACTCAACCCCAAGTTTACTTATATTGCAAGGCCAAAGATGGGAATCAGGTGCCTATGATTAACTCAAACAAGTGTCAGCTCGAAGACCTGGAGTCCTGCATCCACGGACTGGACCGTGAACCGGAATGGGGACTTCACGGACCGGAACATGACATGCAGAGATGAGATAAGTGTGTGGAGATGAGATAAGTGTTCGAACTTGGCAACAAGTATGTCATCCAGGTAAACAAAAGGAAAATCCAAGTCTTTTAATACAGAGTCCACCAGCTATTGGAAAGTCTGTGCTCCATTTTTCAGCCCAAATGGCATGTGCAGAAACTCAGAGGCCAAATGGGGTTATCACAGCTGTTCTGGGAAAGTCCTCCAAGTACACAGGCACCGAATTAGATTGACTTTGGAAAAAATTAACTTCCTAGCTAAACGTGCCAAGAAGTCTTGACTGTGTGGGACCAGGTAATGACAGGTGGCCTTGTTAAGGAGTCAGTAATCGCCACATGAGTGGCAACCACCATCACACTTAGGGACAAAGCCCAGGGGCTATTCAACTGTCAAACAATTCCGAGTCTTTCCATGTTGGCAGTCTCAGCCTTCTCAGTTGCCAGCTTTTCTGGGACCAGCCGAAGTGCACGGGCATGGATTGGCAGGCTAGTTGTGGGAACGCGGTGCTCGACCCTGTGTTTTGTGACTGTAGTGGAGAATGTGGACTTGGTGAGGACTGGAATTCGCCCAGCTGTCAAGTAAACTCAGATGCGGGGGTGCATGCACTTGACAGAGTCGTTGTGGGGAGCTTACTGTGGGAGCAGGGTAATGACCCAAAGTCCTTGACATCCACAAGCCAGCAGTTCTTAAGATCAATTATCAGTCCTTAAGTACACAAGAAATCTGCACTGAGCAGAGGCTCACTGAAGCAGAGCATCACCCGTCATGCCCAGTAGGTCTGGATCCTGCTGCTGTTGGCGGCCTTCAGCGAGGTTTCATCACTCTGCCTTCTCAACAATAGGCGATACTGGCAGCACACACACTTGAGCACCCGTGTCACACAGGGAGTGTCTCCCTGAATGGATGTCCATAATGAACAGTAGACGACCCTGGCAGCTGGAACCCATGGCGTTCACTGACCTCTGATGTCCCAATGCACTGGCACTGTCACAGCTGCAAGGGGCTTGGCACTCCCCAGCATTCATATCAGAATGAGTGTGGTAAAAACACTAGCCCAACATTGTCTGTTTCACAGCCATGGTGTCCTAATGTTGGGGGCCTTGCTGACTGGGCTTATTGAGGTAGAGAAAGGAGGAGGAATGATGCACAGCTGCCTGGCTGAGTGTAGACTGTCAGCCATTTTAGTAAACACCCTGTAATTCTTCACGGGTGCATTAGCGAGGGCTATGCAAACTTGATCAGACATTTGCTGCATGAAGAATTCTTTAACAATAAAACAAGGATGATGATTTCCCAGAAGAGATGGTCTGTGGTCCATTAGCTCTGAAGGTTTACTATCGCTGAGAACGGGTCAGGATAGCAACTGTTTGGCACACCAGACTCCGATAGTCCAAAAGTCTGTAAAAGGTGAGTTTTCAGCAATTGGTATTTATTATGTTCATGCAGACTCACCACTCTCGTAGCTGTGGAGTTGCTAGGCGATGCTACCACAGAAATATTTGGTGCTGTTGGTGGAGATTTCTCATGGAGTGAATTGCGCCTCAGCTTGTACAAACTAAGCAACGGCACTTTGCTCCAAAAACTCTGGCAGTTTCAAAGTGACTGCAGTGACCAACATGTTCAATAACTCTGAAATCGTCCTAGAGCATCAGGGTCACCAATGTATGTTTCTGCAAATAAACCAAAGTGAGGTGTTTATGCTTAACAAAACCATAACACATTTTATTGAACTCCAAAACCTACAGGTTCAAAAACCTTTTACATAAAACAACATTACATCAGACCAGCTTCTTAAAGCGAAACCTCAACTCAATGTCAGTAGTTGTGAATGATGTACATTTTACCCAATTACGTTACACTGCAGTGCCGCCATCTTAATGGAAGTAGTTCCACACCTTTTATCCCTGTAATTTAATTTATACAGCCTAATCAATATGACCGCATTACCAGAAAAGGGGAAAACTGCTGCCATTACTATGACACACCCATCTCCTTCATTTCAGAGGATGCTCATAACTGTCTGCAAACAGCCCTTAGGATGTGCACATGGAAACAGGCCATTCTTTCCATCAGGTTGAATTAAATACCTACAGGAAAACAAATACCTAGATAAAGTGCATTCCCAAACTTTTATCAACAGTTTTGATAGTGAAATATTTCCAAGCGCATCTGTGACTTTATTTTTAAGAAGTGAAAAATTGAGGGCACCATGGGGTTAAAATTTATTCTTCATTGTATTAGCTAAACACAAGATATCATTACTGAAAGTCCAAAAATCTGCAGATACTGGAAATCTGAAACAAAAATCATTAAATGCTAGGAATACTCAACAGGTCAGGCAGTATTGGAAGAAAGCTAAACTACCAACATAAGTAGAGTATAGAATTATTTAGCATGGAAGCATGAATAGTCCATACCTTCTTTACCTAGTTCAATTTTCCTGAATTTGGTCCATAGATCCCTCTTCATCTGGATTCACATATCACTCTTGCTTCATTTCTTTATACTGGCTATCTTTCCTTTGTCTTTTAATCCAGATGAAGGGTCTCAAATTGAAACATTGACTGCCCATTTTCCTCCACAGACGTTGCTTGATCCACTGGGATCCTCCAGAATTTTGTTCTTTTTTCCCTTCAAATGTCAGCCATCTGCAGCCTCTTTTGTCTCCAACATCCTTGTTTTTTTTCCACTTAACCCTCTCTAGCTTGGTCACATTCTTCCTTTGATATGACAACCAAAACTGCACACAATACTCCACATGTACAGTGGTCTCACCAACACCTTGTACAATTGAAGCGTAATATCCTAGTTCTTAACTTACTGCTCTGGCTGATAAAGCTAAGAATGCCATATGCATTTTTCACTTCATCTACTTGTGTTACAATTATCAGGGAACTATGTACTTGTATGATTTGGTGTCTCTATCTATATACTTGTACGATTTAGTCTCTCTATTTTACAACACACTCCAGGGCCCTGATATTCATTGTGTATGTCCTGTTCTGGTTTAACTTCACAAAATACATCACGTTGTCTTATGGGGGCACTGGGAGTGGACCCAAATACAAGACACACACACTGAAGTACTGGGAACAAGACAGGACTAGAGACTAGAGTTAGGGACGTGACTGCATGCAGACTAGGAGCTGGAGAAAGAACACAGACTTGGGCTAGGACATTGGCTAGGCAAGCGGGACCAGGACTAGGAACTGGGAACTAGGAGCCTGGGCTTGGACTCCAAACCAGAGACTGGACAAGGACCCAGAACCTGGCTCTTGACTCGGGCTCGGACCCTGGAACTAGATGAAGACATGATGTGGCTACAGGACCGGGCATGGCTAGGGTTCCTCGAGGTTTGGATTCTTCGTGGCTGGGTTCCTCGAGGCAAGGACATGACGATGCTTGGGTTCGGACTCCGAGCCAGAGAATGGACAAGGACCCAAAACCTGGGTCTTGACTCAGGCTTGGACTCCGGAATTAGGTAAAGACAGGACAAGGGGGCACATGGACAGGACGAGAACACGAAGCCTTGACTTGGTAATCAGGAACAGCCGAGCCTTGGACTTGGGATGGCAGGAACCTTGGAACCTTGGAACCTTGGACTTGGGACAACAGGAACCTCGGAACCTTGGACTTGGGACGACAGGAACCTCGGAACCTTGGACTTGGGACGACAGGAACCTCGGAACACAGAGCCTTGGTCTTGGGGAGGACAGGAACACAGGGACATGGATCACAGAGCTGGGACCCCTCCTTGGGAACAAGACTTGGGGCCGGAGGTTTACACAGAATATTGATCACGACGAGAGAGTTCCCAACACTAGGTAGCGGCAAACAGCCGGACCTACCCAGTGAAGGCGTGGACACGGACAGTTCTAACTTAACAATAGACAGTTTCTTATCTTAACACGGCAAGGTTATGATCTCACTCCGGTGGTTGAACTTGACCAGGAAGGGGAAGGGAAGGGAACAGTCCAGCCGCAGGGTAACGGCAAAGATGGCTTGGCTTACCCAACGGAGGCAAGGACAGGAAGGGACAGATCCAACTGCAGGGTAACAGCAAAGATGGCCTGATTTACCCCACAGATGGCAAGGACGGGATACTGACGAGATGAACCAGCCACGACACTCAAACCCAGGGCCAATTATATTCCCAGCCTCAAGACAAGCATCAAGTGCCTATGATTAAGCCCATCTGAAACAAGGGACAGCTGGAGGACTGGAGCCCGGAGTCCATGGACTGGACCGTGAACCAGAACGCAGACTTCACGGGCCAGACCATGACACACTTTGCACTTGTCTGAGTGCCATTCTTTTGCCCACTTTCCCAGTTGATCCAGATCCTGTTGCAACAATAGGCAATCTTCCTCATCGTCTACTATACCATCAATTTTAGTGTCATTCATGAAATTACCAATCATGCCACCTATCTTCTTATCTGGTTGTCATCCAAGTTGGTAATATATATGACAAACACTAGTTAACCCAACATTGATTCCAAGCAGCATCCCACTGGTTACAGGCCTCCGCTCTGAAAAACAATCTTTCCCTGACTTTTTTCACCAAACCAATTTTGCATCTAATTGGCTAGCTGACTCTGCATCCCATGTGATTTCACCTTCAAAAATCAGTCTACTATGTGGGACTTTGTCAATAGCCTTGCTAAAGACCATGAAGACAATGGCTACCACCCTGCCTTCTTCAGTCCTTTTGGTTATCTCTTTAAAAACTCAGTTAAATTTACAGTGAGAGATGATTACCCATGTACAATTCCATGCTAACTATCTCCAATCAGTTTTTGCCTTTCCAAATGCAGATTCATTCTGTCCTTCAGAATCCCCTCCAGTAACATATAAACCACCGATGTTAGACTCACTGACCTGTAGTTCCCTGGCTTGTTCTTGCTGCTCTTCTTAAACAAAGGCCACCCTCCAAGATTCTCCTCAATATAATTCCAGATTGACATCTTTTCAGTATGTTTCAAGATATCACTTTTTTCTCCTTGAATTTCCTAGTTTCCTAGATCTTCTCCATATTAAATACAGATGAGGTGTATTTACCTATCTTCTATGTTCTATATGTTCTATGTTCTAGCTCGACATGTAGGTGTCCACGCTGATCCTTAAGAGGACCTGTTTATTCCCTTGTTACACTTTTGCTCCTAATCAGGAGCAAAAATTTTGATCCCCCGGGATCAATAAAGTATGACCATGACAATGACTAATATTCTTGTAGAATTTCTTTGGAGTCTCCTTTTCCTTATCTGCCAATGATAATGCATATCCCACTTAGCCCTACAGATTTCATTCTTAAGTGTACTCTATATCTCTTATACTCAAGGAACATGTTTGATCCCATCTGCTATATAATTGGCTTATGTTTCCTTTATTCTCTTAACCATTGCTTCAATATCCATCATCTACCATAGTTCAATAATCCTGCCACCTTGTCCTTCAATCTCACAGGAACATGTTAGCCCCAAACTCTCCCCATCTCACTTCTAAAAGCCTCTCACTTGACACATGTCACTTCTATTTGCTAACAGCCTCTCCCAATCAAGCTTTGCAAGTTCCTTTCTAAAATTAGCCTTGCTGCAATTTAAGACTTTAAGTCATGGACCTGTCTCATCTCTTTCCAGATCTATATGAAAACCAGCAGAAGTATGGTCACCGTCTCCTAAAGCGCTCCTCCACTGACACTCCAGCTACTTGCTAAGTTGCATTTTCTAATAAGAAGTCAGTTGTTGCCCTCTGGCTGATAGGACCATCAATATACTGCTTGAGAATTTTTTCCTGCACATATTGAACAAATTCTGCTGGATTCAAACCCTTGTCACTATAGTAATACCAGTTGATATTAGGGAACTTTAAAAGCATTCACAATTAAATCCTATCATTCCCATTGCAATCCTCTAGTTTCTTCTGACTGTTGGTGGCATGTGCAGTACCATCACATTCAAATGATCATCCCCTTCCTCTATGGTGCTACCCATATAACCTCACTGGTTGATGCCCCAGGAACATGTTCTCTGAGTACTACCATGATCCCCTACCTAATCAAAAACACAACACCTCACCCCCCACTCATTCTTCACAGCATCACGATCACACCTGTAGAATTTGCACCCCCAAAAACTGAGCTGCCAGTCCTACTCATACCCCAGCCATGTTTCTGTAATAACTATAATATCCCAGTCCTACATGCCTATCTGTGCCCTGATTTCATCTGCCTGATTTGTCAGACCTCCACCATGAAAATAAATGTTGGTTTAGTCTATTAGAAATTTCTCATTCTGTGTCCTGCCTGTCCTGGCCATTTGACTTAAATGTATTAACTTCGATATTTGCCTCAGCTTTCTCATCCTCTGCTGGATAATTTATTAATTTTTGTCTAAGGCAGAGAAGCATTTGAGAGTGATCTTCTGGAATGATCTTAAATAGGTTTTTTGCGTCTGTATTTACTAAGGAAACTGCCATGAAGTCTATGGAATTAAGGGAAACAAGTAGTGAGATCATGGAATCTGAACAGATCGAAAAGGAGGAAGTCCTTGCTGTCTTGAGGAAAATTAAAGTGGATAAATCCCCGGGACCTGAAAAGTTAATCCCTCGGACCTTGAAGGAGACTGGTGTTGAAATTGCAGGGGCCCTGGCAGAAATATTTAAAATGTCGCTGTCTACAGGTGAGGTGCCAGAGGATTGGAGAGTGGCTCATGTTGTTCCGTTGTTTAAAAAAGGATCTAAAAGTAATCCGGGAAATTATAGGCCGGTGAGTTTAACGTCGGTAGTAGGTAAGTTATTGGAGGGAGTACTAAGAGACAGAATCTACAAGCATTTGGATAGACAGGGACTTATTAGGGAGAGTCAACATGGCTTTGTGCGTGGTAGGTCATGTTTGACCAATCTATTGGAGTTTTTTGAGGAGGTTACCAGGAAAGTGGATGAAAGGAAGGCAGTGGATATTGCCTACATGGACTTCAGTAAGGCCTTTGACAAGGTCCCGCATGGGAGGTTAGTTAGGAAAATTCAGTCGCTAGGTATACATGGATTAGACATTGGCTCAATGGAAGAAGCCAAAGAGTGGTAGTAGAGAATTGCTTCTCCGAGTGGAGGCCTGTGACTAGTGGTGTGCCACATGGATCAGTGCTGGGTCCATTGTTATTTGTCATCTACATCAATGATCTGGATGATAATGTGGTAAATTGGATCAGCAAATTTGCTGATGATACAAAGATTGGAGGTGTAGTAGACAGTGAGGAAGGTTTTCAGAGCCTGCAGAGGGACTTGGACCAGCTGGAAAAATGGGCTGAGAAATGGCAGATGGAGTTTAATACAGACAAGTGTGAGGTATTGCACGTTGGTAGGACAAACCAAGGTAGAACATACAGGGTTAATGGTAAGGCACTGAGGAGTGCAGTGGAACAGAGGGATCTGGGAATACAGATACAAAATTCCCTAAAAGTGTCGTCACAGGTAGATAGGGTCGTAAAGAGAGCTTTTGGTACATTGGCCTTTATTAATCAAAGTATTGAGTATAAGAGCTGGAATGTTATGATGAGGTTGTATAAGGCATTGGTGAGGCTGAATCTGGAGTATTGTGTTCAGTTTTGGTCACCAAAATACAGGAAGGATATAAATAAGGTTGAAAGAGTGCAGAGAAGGTTTACAAGGATGTTGCCGGGACTTGAGAAACTCAGTTACAGAGAAAGGTTGAATAGGTTAGGACTTTATTCCCTGGAGCATAGAAGAATGAGGGGAGATTTGATAGAGGTATATAAAATTATGATGGGTATGGATAGAGTGAATGCAAGCAGGCTTTTTCCACTGACTCAAGGGGAGAAAAAAAACCAGAGGATATAGGTTAAGGGTGAGCGGGGAAAAGTTTAAAGGGAACATTATGAGGGGCTTCTTCACAAAGGGAGTGGTGGGAGTATGGAATGAGCAGCCAGACGAGGTGGAAATGCGTGTTCTTTTTTAACATTTAAGAATAAATTGGATAGATACATGGATGGGAGGTGTATGGAGGGATATGGTCCGTGTGCAGGTCAGTGGGACTAGGCAGAAAATGGTTCGGCACAGCCAAGAAGGGCCAAAAGGCCTGTTTCTGTGCTGTAGTTTCTATGGTTCTATGGTAATGCTTCATTTCACTTTGCTTACAGGTTGCTGGGCCTTAATGCTTCTTTCATTGATTATTTTTCTGTATGTCTATGGCATTTAGTGATGGCTTCCCCCCCATTACTGTTTAGCAAGCCTTGGTAAGATTATTATTTTGAGAAGTAATGTTCTACACATTACCTAACTGACCTTATGTACCTTTCATGGTCAAAATGCACTACAAAAGCTTTTCCTTCCACTCCAATTTCTATATTAGCCCTATACACAATTAGTATCCCAGCCATGAAATTATATACAGTACATAAATGTTTGGAGAAGACTTATCGTTCCATTCTCTGGGGAAGATTGATATAATCTTTAATGATCAATGTTGCTGAGAATACATCTAATGTCCCAATGGAGCCACACAAGTTCCATTTGGTAGACAGTTTCTCCTTTCAGAATGAAGAACCTTTCTCTCCAACAAAGTTATCACTAATAATCACTACGAGCATCATAAATTCTTAAAGCTATATTTGGATCAATGGCTATTGCTGAACATAAAGTAGTGATGCTTAGTGCTACTAAAATTAGAAAAGGAGCTTGGATTAATGGACAACAAAATTTCAGAAGCAGAGTTCAGCATGTTCCAAGGTGGTGTTAAAAATGTAGAGTGCAGTGCGTAAGCTAACTGAGCAACATAATAAAATGTGCACAATGAACTCTTCTGCCTTTTGGTTTCATTAACTTCAATGGAACCAACTTTCAAAAATGAAGTTCAGTGAGTCATGGTCCCATTGTGCAGATATAGCCATGTTCACAATCCAAGGTGTTAGCCATGGGCACTTGCATGGGCCTAAGCTATTCCTGTCTTTTTGTGGCACACAAAGATCAGTCTTTGTTTCAGTCCTACTTGGCCCACTCCCTCAACGCATTCTATATTACATTGACAATATTGGTGTTGTTTCTTGCACTAATGCAGAACTCAAAAATATCATCACTATTGCAGCCAATATTCAACCTGCTCTCGTTGACACAAAGACCATCTCTGACTCTGCCCTTCCCTTTCTGAATGCCTCTGTCTCCATCTCAAGAGATGTGCTCGCCACAAAAATACACTACAAGCCCACAGACTCCTACAGCCACCCTGATTTTACTTCCTCCCAGCCTGCCTCCTGTAAGCACTCAATACTTCTGTCTCAATCACATATGCTCCATTGAGAGACATTCTGTACCAATGCGCCGAAAATGCTTCCCTTCCTTGCTAATATAGTAGAGAGAGGGCTTTTGATCATATCTCATTCATTTTCTGCATTCTTCTCCTTTCCCCTTTTCATCCTGGATGGAACAAGAACAGAGATCTCCTGACCCTTATCTTTCACCCCACCAGCATCTGCATTCAATGTATCAAATTCAAAGTCTTGAATTCACATTTACTCCTTGTAAATGTGCTCAATGGTAAGGAGAGCTTTGGCTGTGATGGTCTTGGCATACCTACAATTTTCTGTAGACTTTTCTGTTCCTGGGCATTGGAGTTTCCATACCAGGCAAGCAGTTAGATATTCTCCACTGTGCATCGTTAGAAGTTTTAGATGACATGCCAAATCTACAGAAACTTCTAAGAAAGTAGAGGCAATATCATACCTTATTTGTGATGGCATTTATATACATGCTGGTCGCTGTTGTATATGTAACACCCTGGTTAAGATTTTTACTGCTATGCTGTAGGTATTTCATTTCAGCAGTCCTGTAAGAGCAGTCTGTTCTGCTTTCAGAATGTTTGGGTTTGAGCTAAAAATAAGGGATTGTGCTGTTCATGCTCAGGAATGTAGTGTCATCCAATCAGGATGGTGGAATTGGAAGAAGGTTCTAAAGAACGCTGGGCGAAGAGGTTTTTGTGATGGATGGTGGTGTGGGTTGAGTTCTTTTTTGGTGGGAGCAGAGAGAAGACAGGAGGGAAGATGGCTGAGAATACCGTCCCTGTTGTATTGTGCAGATGAATGTCTTCAAGAAGAAAGGAACAATACTCCCATGGGGGAGCTCATTAGTTCGAGATGGATTTTGAGCAACATTTCAAAGGTGGTGTGTGCTTTCATGCAGACGTGAGTTAAAGACAACTTCAAGACGAGCACCAACTTATGTGCACATTTGGACTGGTTTAATTGTAATGGGCCTTTTTTTCTTTTTCTTTTCTATCTGTTCGATAAAGCTAAAATTTGCAGATATTCTTTCTTTATAACTGTACGCAGTGTACAGCCTGTTATTTCTTGCCGATGGGCAGCAGTTGCACAGTATTCAGATTGGGGTGCAGGTGGTCGAAACATCCCAACTCTCCCGGTCTGGTTGGACTCAAGTCATATCAACCCTAGACGTATGGAGTTGAAGAAAGGTGGTTTTCACATCGCTGTCTGTTGGCTTGTTAACAAGAGGCTAACCAGCCATGTCTCTAGAGATGCCTAGTAGAAAGGGGTTTCATGTATTTCATATTTCAGTAATATTGTAAATATATTGTTTGATTAATCATCCTTTGTGTGTTTACATAATTCATAGTTTTGCTGATATCATGAAAATAGAAGGAATATTTAAAATATATGAATGGTATATGTCATTACACCACTATGTCTTATCTAAGCACATCACTAAAAAGGGGAAACAAAGCACACTTGTCCCACCTCCCTTGTTTTTCTTTCAGTTAGTTTGTGGAGTTAACAAATATAATAGTGGTGACGAGGAAGTTTTAAAACAAACCTGAGATGACTACCCACCTGTTGAAGTGGAGCATGTTTTTTTTTTTTGGAGGCAGAGAGACATTTTAGCAAAAATAAGCACAGCACAAGTTTCTTCAGAAGAGGGAGAGACATTCAAGTTTAAAAAATGCAGAAAATAGATGAAATTCACAGGTGCATAAACAGTGAGGTCACAGGAGAATAATAAGAAATTAAAAGGCAGAAATGGCTGAATACATTGGAAAGATAGATGTATTTGATTGCACAACAGATAACTGTATGATGTATACTGAATGAATTGAGCAGTATTTTGAAGCAAATGAAATAGCCAATAAAAAGTGAGTACCATTGTTCCTGAATGGAATAGATGGAAAACAGACAATTTGCCCAAAAGTTTGACTGCTCCACCCAAACCAGCCAAAATGAGTTTTGCTGTATCATGAAAATAGAAGGAACATTTAGAATCAAAACCATTGTTGATTACAGAATGATTTAGTTTTCATATAAGCAGAATCAAAAGGAAGGGGAGACCATTTCAGCTTATGTGGCTGAACTGAAGAAAATGTCCAAGCATTGTCAGTTCAGTGATGGGCTTAATGATGCACAGAGATTGTTTACCTTGGGGAATCTTACAAGAAAGCATTCAAAAATGGCTCCTAACTGAAGTACAACTCACATCTAAAAGTCAAGATGTAGTTTCAAAAAAAGCACTAATCTGCATGCTATTGATGAAAAATCTGATAATGATGAGAGTGACACAGGACTATGTAGCCTTAAGAGCTAACAGGAGACCAGCATTGTGGTGTACGCCAGAAATGAATGACATATTAATTAAAATGGAATTGGACACTGGCTCAACTGTTTCAGTCATTCTACAAAATGAGTTTGAAAAGAATTTCAAAGATACTACACTGAAGCCTGCAGATATCCAACAAAAAACTTACACCGGAGAAAAGATAACCCCTGTGGGAATGACATTGGCCTTGTATGTGTTAAAAACAGAAGGGTCAGCTTTGTATTGGCTGAGACAACTTGATTGGAAATCTATCCATCATTTGAATGCCACTTGTCCTAAAAGAGTCAACTGAAAGTGAATTAGTAAAATAACCCCTAGGAGCAAGTGATCATATGATCGAATTCACCCTGAAATTTGAGAAAGGGAAGCTAGATATATCAGTATTACAGTGAGTGAAGGGAATTACAGAGACATGAGAGAGCAGTTGGCTTGAATTGATTGGAAAAGAACACTGGCAGGGATGATGGCAGAGCAGCAATGGCTGGAATTTCTGGAAGCAATTCAGAAGGCATATATATCCCAAAGAGGAAGTAGTATTCTAAAGGAAAGATGACACAACCATGGCTTACACATGATCACTTTCCCCCAAGGGTTATTTTACCTTAAACTCTCTAATCAATTCTGGTTTAATGCACAACACCCAATCCAGAATAGCTGATACTCTAGTGGCCTCACCCATGAGCTGCTTGAAAAAACTGTCATAAGCGGGTGGCTGGGAATGGACCCAATTGCAAGACACAGACACTGAAGTACTAGGGACAGGACTAGGATATAGGGTGAGCGCTAGGATATGGACATGAAAACCAGGAACCCGGAACAGGACTGGACAAGATAGCTAGGAGCCCCGGCTTGGGCTCCAGAACTAGACAAGGACAGGACTTGGCTGGCAGGCAAGGCGAGGCTAGAGTCTTGAGACTGGAGGTGAGGCTGGAGACCGGAGGTTTGGGGCGAGGCTTGAGGCTTGGGGTCTTGAAGCTTGGCTTGGGGCAAGGCTTGAGGTCTTGAAGCTCCTCTTGGGCAGGGCGCGGTACTCCAGGGCAGGGGGTGGTACTCCACCCGACGGAGGCAAGGGACAGGAAGGGACAGAACCCACTGCTGGGTAATGGCAATCTGGCCTGGCTTACCCGATGGAGGTAAGGGATAGGAAGGGACAGAACCCACTGCAAGGCAACGGCAATCTGGCCTGGCTTACCCAACGGAGACAAGGGACAGAAAGGGAGCTAGATTCAGGGTGGCTCCAAGACAAGACTTCAGACGAGGCAAGAGTTACCGGCAAGGCAAGGCGAGACAAGAACTTGAGGCAAGAGTTACCGGCGAGGCGAGGCGAGGCGAGGCAAGGAAGGAGCGAGGACAAGAACAATCCAACAGCCACACTCTGGTCTCTGAAGGTATTTATGCAGCCAGCCCCAACCAGAATCAGCTGCCTCAATTAGTGATCAACAGGGACAGAAACAGGGTAGAGAGGGAAACCTGGAGCAAGGGTCAATGGACCGGACTGTGAACCGGAATACAGACTTTATGGACCGGACCATGACAAAAACCATGTCATAGGCACTCTAGAAATTCCCTCTGCTCTAATCCAGCACTAATTTGATTTTCCCAATCTACCTGCATACTGAAATCTCCTATGATTATTGAATTCATCCCTTTTGGCATGAATTTTCTATCTCCCATTGTAATTTGTAGGCCACATCCTTACCATTGTTTGGGGGTCTGTATACAACTTCCATGAGGGTCTTTTTATCCTTGCAGTTCCTTAGCTCTATCCACAATGATTCAACATCTTCTGACCTTATGTTACCTCTTTCTAATGATTTGATTTTATTTTTTACCAACAGAGCAATGCTGGCCCCTCTGCTGTCCTGCCAGTCCTATCAATACAATGTGTATCCTTGGACTTTAAGCTCCCAGCTATAATCTTGCAGCCATGAGTCAGTGATGCTAACATCATACATGCCAATCTATAACTGTGCTGCAAGTTCATCTACGTTATTCCATATACTGCAGACATTCAAATCCAACACCTTCAGTCCTTTATTCACCTTTTTCAATTTTGTCCACCTTTTACATTGCAACTCATCCTGTTGACTGCAATTTTGCCCGATCAACAGCATCTCCTCACTACACATTGCCTCTATTTGTAAACCAGCTACCTCATCTTCAGCATTATTACCTGCCTTTCCTACGACACTTCTTGCATTGAAACATACACAGCTCAGGACACTAGCTGCACTGTGCTCAACCATCTGATTCCTAACTTTGTCGAGGTTTTACCAACATCCGCCTGCACAACCGCTCCACGAACTGTTCTGCCACTGTTGTTCCCACCCCACTGCAACTCTAGTTTAAACCCCACTGTGCAGCATTAACAAGCTTTCCTGCTACGATATTAGTCCCACTTAGTTCAGGTGCAAATTGTCCCTCCTGTACAGGTCCCACCTTCCCTGGAAGAGAACCCAAGATCCCAAAATCTGATGCCCTCTCTCCTGCACCAACTCCTTAGCCATGTATTAAATTGAATAATCTTCCTAGTTCTAGCATCACTAGCATGTGGTACAGGTAGCAATCCAGAGGTGCCAACACTGGCCTTTAACTTAGCACCTAACTGTCATATGGGGGGGGGGCGCGCTGGGAGCGGACCCAAATGCAAGACACAGACACTAAAGTACTAGGAACAGGACTTGACTAGAGAGCTGGGACAAGAACACAGACTTAGGCTAGGACATTGGCTAGGCAAGCAGGACCAGGACAAGGAACTGGGAACTAGGAGCCTCGGCTTGGACTCCGAGCCGGAGACTGGACAAGGACCCAGAACTTGTGCTGAAGTTGGGGTAGCTGGTTTACAAATAGAGGCAATGTGTAGTGAGGAGATGCTGTTGATCGGGCAAAATTGCAGTCAACAGGATGAGTTGCAATGTAAAAGGTGGACAAAATTGAAAAAGGTGACTCGGGCTCAGACCCCAGAACTAGGCAAGGACATGACGTGGCAACAGGACTGGATGAGGCTTGGGCTCCTCGAGGCGAGGGCATGACGAGGCTTGGGCTTGACTCCGAGCCAGAGAATGGACAAGGACCCAGAATCTGGGTCTTGACTCAGGCTCAGACTCTGGAACTAGGCAAAGACATGTCTTGGGAGACAGGAACCTCAGAACACAAAGGCAGAAGCCTTGACTTGGTCTTGGAGAGGACAGGAACACAGAGCCTTGGTCTAGAACACAGGAACACAGAGCCTTGGTCCTGAGAGACAGGAACATGGAACACAGAGCCAGGACCCCTCCTTGGGAACAGGATGTAGGGTTGGGACTCATACACAGAATGCTGAACATGATGAGACGGTTCTCAACACTAGGTAGCGGCAACAGCCGGACCTACCTCACGAAGGCGTGGACACAGAGACAGCTTCCAACACTAGGTAGCGGCAAATGACCAGACCTACCTAGCGAAGGCCTGGACACAGAGACAGTTCCAACTCAACGATAGACAGTTCCTTATCTTGACACAGCAAGGCTCCAGTCTCACTCCAGTGGTTCAACTTGACAAGGTTGCAGGCGGGGAAGGACAAGGACCACAACCTCTGGCTATTCACTCTCCCACTTAGGAATGCTGAGGACTCGATCCAAGATGTCCTAGACCCTAGCACCCGGGAGGCAATATACTACCTGGGAATATGATTCTCACCCACAGAACTTCCTATCCATTCCCCTAATTAATGAATATACTATCACCGTAGCTCACCTCTTCTTCCCCCTTCCTTTCTGAGTTACAGAGCCAGATTCTGTGCTAGCGACCCAACCATTGTGATTTTCCTCTTAGAGTTCATCCAGTTCCAGTTCCAACTCCTTAATGCAGATTGTTAGAAGCTGCAGCTGGATGCATTTCTCAGAGTTGTAATACTTAGGGACACTGGGGGGCTCCCTGCCTTCCCACAAGAGGAGCATTTCACTATTCTGCCTGACGCCTCTACTGTCCTAGCTGAGCGGATATAAATAAGAGGAGGAAAAGCTTCAGCTTTTCTTTCCTTTGCTTTCTCTGTGTGAAGCCTCTTTTTGTGGAAGCTTCAAAGCCTCAAGATCACCACTCCGACTATGTCCAGGTCCTGTGGTCCACAACAGCCAAGCTAGCATATGTTGTGGAATTGACAGTACCATGGGAAGATGGTGTCGAAGAAGCTTATGAAAGGAAAAAGGCCAAATGTTCTGAACTGGCAACTGAAGCTGCCCAGGATGGCTGGAAGGCCAAGATTTTCCCTGTAGAAGTGGGACGCAGGGGATTCGTTGCTACATCTACGACCAGTCTATTGAAGAAGATGGGGTTGAGGGGCACTCCCTCCAACAAGCAATCAAGTTCTTGTCAAACGCAGCAGAAGAAAGCAGCAATTGGATTTGGATTAAAAGGAAGGGCAACAACTGGGCTGCAAGATGAAGACAGGAGGGTATGGAAATGAGGAGGGTGTATCTGGGACGCCAGGTAGCACCGTTGAGCCCTCTGGAGATGTTGTGGGCTTATCAACGAAACGTCAAACAAGGAGGGTACCCACCTGATGACCCCGATGACGTACCTACCCTCTTTGTCACCATTCCAAGCCCAATGCCAACATCGAGAGTGCCGACTTATCATAAGGATTGAAATATCAAGTCCTAGTATCTCTACTAATATTCAGACAATGACCACTGCAACAAAGGCCGCTGTGCTTGCCCCACCTTCCTTTAATTTTCTCTTACTAATCAATCCCAGATGCCTATTGCTTACTGGTCAAAGCCCTATTATACTGCTGCCTTTTATCCTTGGACAGTGGACCTGATTGAAGTCCCCTCCTCTCCAAACTTTCGGTCCGGATTGGCGGCTGGTCAAAGCTTTATTCTTCAGCTACTAGCTCAGAGGGCAGTGCGATAAAGTTTTCCATGTTAAAATTTCAAATTTCCTTCTTAAGTGTTCTCTTGCATTTCAGAACTCTTAACCTTCTGTGCTCTCATAAAAAAAGTTCCTTTTTTTCCAATTTTGCCCCAACACCAAAGCTCCTTGTTCCAAGCATTGCTGATGTAGCCTGTTCATGTCTGTAGCATCTTTCCTTTAGTGAGGCATCCAAAACAGGATGCAGACTGACCAATGACCTGCAAGGGTCTGCAGAGATCTCCAAAGCCATTTTGTTTGTGCAATGTGTGGTCCCATGATAAAAAAAAGCTTCCAGGTAATGTTTGAATTTCTTTTCTCTATACTAAATGTCATCTGGAATTTATGAACTGAATTTATTTGCCTGTCTATGTCTCTCTAAAGTCACTTACAATCCTAATCACAGTTAATAGTATTCTCCATTCTTATGCTGCATTCAGGTTTTGATGGTATGCTACCATCTTTGGAAGCAAGCACATTCAAGGGAACGCAGGTAGTCCCAACACTAACCACTGGAGAATACCACCGCACACGGCCCTTCTACCCAATAAATCACTTTTATTTAGTGTTTTTTAACTGAAGCTAGAGATTTTCAAAAGAAGGAATCTCAACCATTGTGTGATGTTAAAAGGTAGATCATGAAAATGGATCAGGAAAGTGTCTGTGAAATGGGGCCCAGGGTGTGCAGATAACGAGTAGGAGAATGTCCTAGGCAATGCGGGAGATGTGTGGAGCTGGAGGATGACACTGGTGGTTTTTATTTGTTTGCGCTGTTTATGTTAGGGAACTCATTTATGAAGAGTTACCGATGATTTTCATTTGTTTGAAAACTACTTTTTCTGCTCCTTTATTCTACTTATTACCATATGCTTTATCTTTACAATAAATAAAACATCTTGTGAAGGAATTAAAAATCCTCAGGATTTCCTTTATTATTACCATCTCTGCAAAGAATTCAGCAGAACCTGTCTTTTATAATTCAACTGCAACAAAAGTTTGTTGTTTGACTTCTTTGAGTTATCAAGCAACACATAGCACTAAAGGCGAAACATCTGAAATAAATAAATGTACTTTACTGTGAGGTTTGGTATTTTGTATTGCCCTGAGTTTGGGCCAATTGATTTCTTGCCGGAAAGGTTGAATGACAGATCCTCTCATTCCAGCTGCATGAGAGATGTCAACTCACACTCATTTGGGAGACTTCTCAGTGCAAGATGATCGATTTAAGATCTGCTCCAGAAATCTAAACTGGCAGCTCAGTGACAAACTGCAGGAAAACTGCATTATCAGAAATGAATGCTTTGAGGAAAAATATTAAACAGCAATCAGACCTGAACTCCTATTTCGGTGTAAATAGTCAAACAGCATTATTTCAGAGAACAGGAGAGTTTTGCAATGTAGAAGCTGATGTTAACGTGCTAACACTGGAGAAACAGATAATCTTATCACTTATCTCAATGCTAATTGTGCAGTCTTGTTACACACAAATTTGATGCTGCATTTTCCTTCATATGTTAGTATACTTACCTTAAAATGTACAAACTATTGAAACTTCTGTAGGTCCTGAGGTCATGCATGTTACTTTATTTATTTATTATTTTAGCGATACAGTGTGGAACAGGCCCTTCTGGCCCTTCAAGCCACCCCACCCTAGCAACCCCTGATTTAACCCTAGCCTAATCATGCAACAATTTACAATGATCAATTTACCTACCAATCGTAAAATCTTTGGACTGTAGGAGGAAGCTGGAGCACCAGAAGAAAACCCATGCATTCCAAGGGGAGGGCATATGAACTCCTTACAGATGACATTGGAATTGAACTCCGATCTCTGATGCCCCGATACATAATAGCGTCGTGCTAACTTATGAAAGGCATGTTATTCCTTTCATTCTTCACAGTCCAGCAAAATGCATGCAATATACCAGGAGGGAATTAGGTTGTTTTTTTACTATATACTATAGGATTTTCATCCTTTCTCCTTTTGAACTCTATCAGAGAGAAGTGTTGTGATATACATTAAAACCAAAATATCTACTGAGGAAAGATTCAACTGATTGTATGAATGTAGTGTATATACTTTGTTTCTGATTGGTTACTTTTAACCACAGAATGTTATCATCCACACAATTAATCATGAAAAATCTGATTTAAGATCTCACTCTCACAGAAGGCAAACATCAGAATTTAACCTTAAAACCAGAACAACTGGAGGTCCTGGGAAGTAAACTAAAAAAAAACAAGAATATAAACACTGTAATTGAAATCTTAAGCAAGATAATCTAACTGTAATCATGCTATTAAACCAAATTCTAGCAGAAACTCTGGAGGATTTCAAGGACAGTTCTAGGCTTAGGAGAATACCAAGAGAAGAGTGTCAGTTCCCAAGCAATATACACCTTGATAGCTTGTTGGAGTACAATTACTTATGGTATTAAATATAAAATGGAAAATTTTCATACAGTTTACAGATTATCATAAAAATGTAATCTGAGGAGAAAAACATGACTGACTATCTCTATCATGTATGTAAATAAATATCTTGTGTGTAAACCCTGAAATACAAGTAATTATTTCTAAAATATAGGCACAACACATATGGTTGTTTTCAAAAGACAGGTACTTGAACTCATGTGGATTTAACAGCATAAACATAGCTGTACTTGGTCTTTGCCAGTCTGCACTCACCCACAGGAAGTTCAACAAAGGCATTCAGAATTTGGAAATCAAGGGTGAAAGAGTTCTCCAATCCAATGAATTCCTCCATCCTCTATTATTAACTTATTATAGCTTGTACAGAAGAACTTTGATTAATTGTACTCCAATGTGCAATTCAATGTTTAATGAATAGCACAGCACAGGAACAAGCCATTCAGCCCACAACGAAGCCCACGGCCAAGTCCGTGAGTATATTTAAAGCGGAAGTTGATAGTTTCCTGACTGGTCAGGACATCAAAGGATATGGCAAGAAGCAGGTGTATGGGGTTGAGTGGGATCTGGGATCAGCCAAGATGAAATGGCGGAGAGGATTCAAAGGGCTGAATGGCCTTATCCTGCTCCTATGTCTTGTGGTCTTATGGTCTTGAATATCACTGGCATACAGTATGTCGTGAAATTTGTTAACTTAGTGGCAGCAGTACAATAAATAAATATAAAAAGATAAATTAATAAATAAATCAATTACAGTAACTATATATCTGTATATTGAATAGTAAAAATTTAAAAAAATTCAAAAACAGAAATAATAAAAGTGAGCTGGTGTTCAAGAGTTCAATCTCCATTTAGGAATTGGATGGCAGAGGAGAAGAAGCTGTCCCTGAATCGCTGAGTGTGTGACTTCAGGCGTCTGTATCTCCCTTCTGACAGTAATAATAAGAAGAGGGTATGTCCTGGATGCCTCCTTTCTGAGACACCGATCCTTGAAGATGTCTTGGGTACTACGGAGGCTTGTACCCAAGATGGAGGTGACCAATTTTACAACTTTCTGTAGTTACTTTCGGTCCTGTGCAGTAGTCCTCTGCCCTCCCCATCCACCCCGCCCCCCCCCGATATCAGACAGTGATGCAGCCTGTCAGAATGCTCTCCACGTTACATCTGTAGACGTTTAGAGTGCTTTAGGTGACAAACCAAATCTCCTCAAACTCCTAATGAAATCTCGCCACTTTCTTGCCTTCTTTATAGTTGCATCAAAACGTTGGAACCAGGTTAGATCTTCAGAGATCTTGACACCCAGGAACTTGAAATTGCTCAGTCTCTCCCACAATGTTATGCAAAACCAGCTAAAAAGCAAATCAAAAACACCCAAACACTAATCCCTCCTATCTACACAATTTTCCTATCCCTTCATCCTCCTTACATCCATGCGCCTATCTAAACAGCTCTTAAAAGCCTCTAATATATTTGCCTCTACTACCATACTAGGCAGCGCATTCCAGGCATCCACCACTCTCTTAATCCTTCACATCCCCTTTGAACCTACCCTCTCTCATCTTCAATGAATGCCCTCTGGTATTAGACATTTCAACCCTGGGGAAACAGCTATTCCCTGTCCACTCTATCTATGTCTCTCATAATCTTATAAATGTCTATCAGATCTCACCTCAGCCTCCATTGTTCTAGAGAAAACATCCCAAATTGATCCAGCCTCTCATGATAGCACGTGCCCTGTAAGCCAGGCAGCATCCTGGTGAACCTCTTCTGCACCCTCTCCAAAGCCTCAAAATCTTTCCTATAATGAGGCAACCAGAACTATGCAATACTCCAGATGTGGCCTAATCAGAGTTTTATAAAGTTGCAACATAACCACCTGACTTTTGAACCGAATGCCTTTTCTCATAAAAGCAAGCATTCCATAAGCCTTCTTAAACACTTTATCGACCTGTGCAGCCACTTTCAAGGGGCTATGAGCTTGGATTCCAAGATCTCTCTGCTCAGCAACACTGTTAAGGGTTTTGCCCTCAACAGTGTACTGTCTCCTTGCATTTGCCATATTAAGGTGCAACATCTCACATTTATCTGGGTTAAACTCCATCTGCCATTTCTCAACCCATATCTTCTCAACTGATCTATATTGTGCTGTATTCTTTGCCAGTCCTCTACACAATCCACAACTCCAGCAACCTTGGTACCAACCTAGGTATCATCTGCAAAATTACATTTTCATCAGGTCATTTATACACATCACAAACAGCAGAGGTCCCAGCACAGATCCCTGCAGAACTCCACTAATTACAGACATCCAACTCAAATAAGTCCCTTCAACCACTACCATTCTATGTACAAGTCAGTTCTGAATCCAAACAGCCATTTTCCCGTGGATCCCATGAATCTTAATCTTCTGGATTAGCCTCCCATAAGGGACTTTGTCAAGCACCTGACTAAAATCTGTGTAGATAGCATCCATTGCCTTACCCTCATCAACTTGTCAAAAAATTTAGCCAAGTTGGTAAGACACAACGTGCCCCGCACAAAGCCATTCTGGCTCTCCCTAATTAGGCCGTGGGTTTCCAATACTCATATATCCTATCCCTAAGAATTTTCTCCAGCAATTTCACTACAACTGATGTGAGACTTATCAGTCTTTAGTTCCCAGGATTTTCCCTAGTTTCTTTCTGAAATAGAAGTACAACATTGTCCACTTTCCAATCCTCTGCGATCTCGCCTGTGCCTACACAGGACACAAAGGAACAGGTCAAGGGCCCAGCAGTCTCGCCTCTTGCTTCCTTCATGGCCCCTCCTGGCTTTCCTAATTCCCTTCCTAATCACCTCTCTGGAGATCCAAGATTCTCTTATCCTTCCATCCCTGTCCTTCCTTCTAACAGGAACATACCTTTCCTGTACTCTGAGTAATTGATCTTTAAACACCCTACGCAAGTCTGATGTGGAATTGCCAGAAAAAAGGTGTTCCAAGTTAACGTTTCTTAGTGCCTGCCTCATGCCCTTGGAAATTGCCCTACTCCAATTTAAAATTCTCCCACAAGGACCATACCTATCCTTATCTACAGCTGTCCTGAAAGTTAAGGAGTTGTAGTCACTGTTCCCTAACTCTTCACCCACTGAAAGGTCGGTCACCTGGCCAGACTCATTATCCAACTGCAGGTCTAGCATGGCTCTTTCTCTCGTTACACCATCCATATATTGATTTAAGAAACCTTCCTGTCATGGTCCAGTCCGTGAAGACCAAATTCTGGTTCACGGTCCGGTCCATCGACCCTTGCTCCAGGTTTTCCTATCTACTCTGTTTCTGACCTTTTTGAGCTAATTGAGTCAGCTGATGCTAGTTGGGGCTAGCTGCATAAATACCTCCAGAGACCAGGACATGGCTGCTGGATTGTTCTTGTCCTTACTCCTTGTATCCCTTCCTCTGCCTTCTGTTTCCTCACCGGAAGCCCTGCCTTGTCTTGCTGGCAACTCTCGCCTCGCCTGAAGTTCTCATCTTGCCTTGCTTTGCCAGTAGCCTTGCCTTGTCTTGCTGTCCGGTCCTGGAGCCACCCTATACCGAGCTCCCTTCCTGTCCCTTGCCTCCGCCCAGATAGGCCAGGCCGTCTTGCCATTACCTGGGGTTGGTTCTGTCCCAACCCGTCCCTTGCCTCCGCCCAGATAAGCCAGGAAGTCTTGCCGTTACCTGGGGTTGGTTCTATCCCTTCCTGTCCCTCGCCTCCGCCCAGGTAAGCTAGACCATCTTGCCGTTACCGGGGGTTGGTTCAGTCCCTTCCTGTCCCTTGCCTCTGTTGGGTGGTGATCCGAGCCCTGCCCAGGTGATACACGCTCTGCCCAGGAGAAGCCAAGCCTCTCCAGTCTCCAGCCTCTCCTCTCCTCTCCTCACCTCTCCAGCCTCTCCTCTCCTCGCCTCTCCAGCCTCTCCAGCCTCGCCTCGCCACTCAAGCCTCTCCTCTCCAGCCTCCAGTCTCCAGCCTCGCCTCCAGCCTCCAGTCTCCAGCCTCGCCTCCAGCCTCCAGTCTCCAGCCTCGCCTCCAGCCTCCAGTCTCCAGCCTCGCATCCAGCCTCCAGTCTCCAGCCTCGCCTCCAGCTTCCAGCCTCGCCTCGCCTCCAGTCTGCAGCCTCGCCTCGCCTTGCCTCCAGTCTGCAGCCTCACCGCGAGCCTCGATCCTCGCCTCGAGTCTCCAGCCTCCAGCCTCGCCTCGAGTCTCCAGCATCCAGCCTCGAGTCTCGCCTCCAGCCTCCAGCCTCCAGCCTCGTCTCGTCTCAAGTCTCCAGCCTCTAGCCTCGCCTCCAGTCTCCAGCCTCCAGCCTCGCCTCGCCTCCAGTCTCCAGCCTCCAGCCTCGCCTCGCCTCCAGTCTCCAGCCTCCAGCCTCGCCTCGCCTCCAGTCTCTAGCCTCCAGCCTCGCCTCTAGTCCCCAGCCTCCAGCCTCACCTCTAGTCTCTAGTCCCCAGCCTCCAGTCTCACCTATAGTCTCTAGTCTCAAGTCTCCAGTCTCCTGCCAAGCCTCAGCTCGAATCTTGCCTAGCCTAGAGACTGAAGACGCCAGCCTCTCATCTCTTGCCTCTTACCAAGCCAAGCCATGTCTCTAGTCTCTAGCCTCGCTTCAAGCCTGTAGATTTCTGTCTCGTCCTGCCTGCCTGCCAAGCCTCATCCTTGCCTAGTTCTGGGGCCCGAGCCAGAGGCAAGACCCAGGTACAGGGTCCTTGTCCGGTCTCTGGCTAGGAATCCAAGCCCGGGCTCCTAGCTCCCTTGTTCAGTCCTGATCCAGGTTCCTGGTTTTCCTGTCCATGTCCTTGCCATCGCCCTGTATCCTAGTCCTGTCCCGAGTACTTCAGTGTCTGTGTCTTGCATTTGGTTCCGTTCCCAGCCACCGCCCTTATGACACTTCCTAGATATACTTAACAAGTTCTGCCCCATCTGAATCCCTTGCACTAAGAAGGTCCCAGTTTAAGAGGGAAGTTGAACTCCCCCATGACACAACCTATTATTTTTACACATTTCCTTAATCTGGTTACATATATGTTCCTTAACATCCCAGTGGCCATTAAAGGGTCCATATTTCAATGCCATCTGTGTGATTGCACCCTTCTTATTCCTGAGTTCCATCCAAATGGACTCAGTTTCTGACCCCTTTATTATGTCTCCTCTGAGTGTGATATTGTCCCTGATTAGTAGTGCAACCCCACCCCCTCTTTAACTCCTCCTCTCTCTTTCCTAAAACTTTGAAAACCTGGTACATTATTCATCCATTCCTGCCCTTCTCTCAACCAAGTTTCAATAATGGCTATAATATCATAATTCCATGTACTGATCCATGCTCTAACTATCTGACCCATCATACCTGTTATTTTGATTTTGCTCTTCAATACTTCCCTGAACATCTACCTTCTGGTCTGATTCTTCCCTTACTGAACTGAGGCTCCCTTTCCCAGCCCCCTGAAAAACTAGTTTAAACTCTCTTGAGTAGCATGAGCAAACTCCCCCTGGCCAGCATATTGGTTCCCTTCCAGCTTAGGTGCAACTCGTCCCACTTGTACAGGTCACCCCTTCTCCAGAAAAGATTCCAATGATCCAAGAACTTGAAACCCTGACTCCTGCATCATCTCCGCAGCCAATTCATCTGTGCTATTGTAGATTTTCACAAATTTTCTTTTAGCATGTCGCACCAGACAGTCAGCCATTCTTGTCTGGCACATGGTGTCAGGATTGGTCTCCTTTCGGATTAACCAGGTCACAATGTGGACGTTCCTGACTCGACACATTTTTTTACAAGGTCGAGTGGCTAGCTCGATGCTCAACCCGGCACAGATGGAAAGCATGCTCAGGGGGTGGCCCGACTTAGATTCGAACTCAGGAGCCTTCGCTCCGGAGTCCGGCGCTGATGCTATTGCGCCACCAGCCGGCCACATTTTCGCAAATGAAACAAAGTGAGGCATTTTATGTTTTAATGAAACCCGTAACACATTTTATTGAGCGGCATGGTAGCGTAGTGGTTAGCACAACACTTTACAGTACAGGTGACCAGGGTTCAATTCCTGCCACTGCCTGTAAAGAGTTTGCATGTTCTCCCCGTAACCGCATGTGTTTCCTCCCACAATCCAAAGAAGTACTGGTTGGTAGGTTAATTACACATTGTAAATTGTCTTGTTATGAAGCTAAGATTAATTCAGGGCTGGGCTGTGCAGCTCGAAAGGTCGGAAGAGCCTATTCCATGCTGTATCTCAATATAAATAAATAAAACCTAAAGGTAAAAGCGTGCTAAAAACATTATGTAATTACATCATCATGTCAGCCCAGCCTCTTAAACTGAAATCCCAGCTCAATGTTGGTGGTTGTGACTTATTTCCCCCAATTATGTTACCCTACACAGCCCTCTCACCCTAGAATTCAGTAAAACTGGCATTGTGAGCCTGTCAGGAGCTCAGACGAGCCACCCAGCTCAGGTCCTATGCTCTATGGGTGGAGGAATATTCTTCAGGCTTGTCCAGAGGTGTGTTGACACGCTCATGGTCATGTTGTGACACCAGGGGCATGGCAGCAGAATACTCCAAATCTTGGTGGACTGGACTAAGGTGATCGACCAAAATGTGTTCAAATATCTACCGATCTGCCGAAGTAGGCCCGTATACCAACTCAGCCACGGACGACTGCAGGTCCTCTTTTGGAGCCCCAGCAGGACCCATGGGAGATGATCATGCCAACACTCATTGGTCAGGGAAGCCCTCAGAGCAGCCTTTAAAGAGCAGTGAAACTGCTTGCATAGGCCATTGGGCTGCAGGTGGTACAGTATGGTGTGATGTAGCCTAACGCTGAGGTTCTGGGCCATCACAGCCCAGAGGTCTGATATCAATTGGGGATTGTGGTCAGAGGAAATATCAGCTGGCGTGCCAAACCGAGCAACCCAGTTGCCGATGAATGCCCAAGTCGTGTCTGCGGCCGTCATTGATACTAGAGGGACGACCTCTGGCCACCTGGTGGTATGGTCCGCCATGATAAGAAGGTGGGTGAAGCTGCAGGAGTGGGGATGAGAACCAACCAGGTCCACATTGAAGTGCTGAAATCGTCTCTCGGGAACCTCAAAAGGTGCTAATGGTGGCAGGACATGATGGTTAATTTTTGTCTTCTAACACTCTACAGAGGCTGCAGTCCAATCACACACATCCTTTCTGAGGCCGTGCCACACAAACTGTAGTGCAACCAATTTCTGTGAGGCCTTCCAGCCCGGATGTGAGAGGCTGTGGATGGAGTCCGTCTCCAGTTTTCAGGCACAATGGGGCTAGGGTGACCAGTTTGAGGCATTGTACAGGAGAGAAATCCCAGCTTCCCCAAACTTAATGTCAGCCAACCGCAGGCCTGTGACTGCTGTTCAGTAAGCTTGGACCTCTGGGTCAGTAGCTTGGTCGGCTGCCATGCTGGTATATTCGACCCCTATGTGTACGGTCTCAACGGCTGACCGTGAGAGGCAATCAGCCACGGAATTATTTTTCCCCGTGATATGTTGTATATCAGTTGTGAAGTCGGATATGTATGCCAATTGGCATTGTTACCATGCAGACAATAAGAGTCTGATATTTTGCCCATTGCCTGCACAAGGGGTTTCTGGTTAACAAACACTGAGAAATGGCGACCCTCTAGAAGAAAATGAAAATGGTAGAGAGCCAGATAGAGTCCAAGAAGCTCACGGTCAAATGGCTGTACTTCCTCTTGTGGGGGGGGGGGGCGCAGAGCTGCTGGCTGAAGAAGATGAGTGGCTGCCACAGGCCTCCGACCAACTGTTCATGCTCAGCACCCACAGAATAGTCTGAAGCATCAGTAGAAATGGCTATTGGGTGCATTGGGGAGTGGCTGTGCAAGTAGGGTCACGTTGGAAAGAGCTCGTTTAGTATCATCCAATGTCTTCGTCATGTCTGCCGACCAGTCAAGAATTTGATTAGCGGTATTGCCAACAGGTAAGAAGGCTTGCCTCTTCTTAACTGTGCCTCCGCCTGTACACGCCGAAGTCTGTTAAGCCAAAGCCTTCACATGCTATCACTAGCCCACTCAGACAATGACTGCTCCGCTTGAGCCTACTTTCCTTTTATTTGCAGCTGTTAGACCTCGAATGCTGACACTTTCTATCCCTTGGCAACCTGATCATCTATCAGAATATTTGCCCAACAAAGCTTTACATCACAATATGCAACCATCCTGCTTTAATATTCCATCTGGCAGATGGCACGGTTGGTGATGGTAAGCCTTCTCCTTAGGTGGAACCTCCGTATTAAAAAAGGATTTGTTTCCATTCCGCTTCTGGGGTTTCTGAGCTTCGGGGCTGTTTTAAGCTGGGGCTGTAGGCTCTGGTATGGGTGGGGTCAGTGATTCTTGACTGAGCAAGTGGTTCTAATCTTGCTGACATCAGGCTGATAGATTATTTGGTTTGTTATATGTTTCTTCTGCTGTTTGCATGTGGCTTCCACGTGTTTCTGTTGGAGAAAATCAAAGTGCTGAGTGCTTTTTTGGATGCTTTGCATAGCCATAGAGATACAGAATGATAGAGCATGGGGACAGACCCTTTGACCCAATGAGACCACTCCAAGCATTAATTTGCACTGCTCGTATTTCATATTCCCTACATTTGAATCAAGCCCTCTAGTTTCTATAACTTACCTACACAATTTGGACAATTACAACAACCAATTAAACTCTCAACCAGTACTTCTTTAGATGTGGCAGGAAACTGGAGCACCACGGGGAAGCCACAGAGTCACAGGAAGAATGTGCAAACTGATAGCACCAGAGGTGAGAATCCAACCTGGGTCACAGGTGCTTTGAAACAGAAGCTTTACAAGCTGTACTACTGTGCCAGCCTCTCAAACTAGCGTTATCCTCTAATTTAAACAGTCATGGACTTTGTCTTGAGAGCATGACTACATAGGCAGCCTAGATTTTAATTTCCTATATCCAAAGTAGGAACAGCTACCAGCCTTCTGATTCAGAAGTGAAAGTGTGAACAGTAAGATGCAGCTAACATTTTACAAAACTGGAGCTCTGTAATTGCTTAACCGGGGTTCATTTCTAGCATTCAACATTCAGGACTCCACACATGCTGTAGGTCTTGATTGTGTGCTTAGTCTTTGATAGGATCACCATGTAGAAGTCAGGTTAACTACTTGATAGCTTAAGTCAGTCCAGTGATGTTTGAAGGGTAAAGTTTAAGGAATAGAAGGGAGCATTTATCTCCTCCCAAAAGTTTTCCTTGTCTCTCTTTGTCAGATTCCCTGAGACCTTGGAATAGTGGTATTTTGGTTACAGGCCAGAGTTTAGTTTGAGAATTCTGAAGATTTAATGTCGAGACTGACTCTGCCCATTTAAATCTAAATTCTGTTTTTCCTCTCCATTGTTGCTGTCCAATAAAGAGTTCTTTTTGTATATTTTTTCATTTTTATTTCAGCTTTAGAATATCCAGAGTATTCTCCTTTACCAGACACTCCCTGATTTTGTTGGCTCCATACCATGACAGATGATATACGTGGCCACTGACATTTTGGGGTTGAACAGTAAAACAGCGAACAATGCCCTCTTCAAAGTTGCTGGTGAACACAGCAGGCCAGGCAGCATCTATAGGAAGAAGTACAGTTGACGTTTCGGGCCAAGACCCTTCGTCAGGACTAACTGAAGGAAGAGCTAGTAAGTGATTTGGAAGTGGGAGGGGGAGGGGGAGATCCAAAATGATAGGAGAAGACAGGAGGGGGAGGCATGGAGCCAAGAGCTGGACAGGTGATAGGCAAAAGGGATAGAAACATAGAAACATAGAAAATAGGTGCAGGAGTAGGTCATTCAGCCCTTCGAGCCTGCACCGCCATTCAGTATGATCATGGCTGATCATCCAACTCAGAACCCTGTACCAGCCTTCCCTCCATACCCCCGATCCCTTTAGCCACAAGGGCCATATCTAACTCCCTCTTAAATATAGCCAATGAACTGGCCTCAACTGTTTGAGATATGAGAGGATCATGGGACAGGAGGCCCAGGGAGAAGGAAAAGGGCGGGGGGGGGGGGAACCTAGAGGATCGGCAAGGGGACAGAGGGGGAGAAAAAGGAGAGTGAGAGAAAGAATGTGTGCATAAAAATGAGTAACAGATGGGGTACGAGGGGGAGGTGGGGCCTGAGCGGAAGTAAGAGAAGTCGATGTTCATGCCATCAGGTTGGAGGCTACCCAGACAGAATATAAGGCGTTGTATCTCCAATCTGAGTGTGGCTTCATCTTTACAGTAGAGGAGGCCGTGGATAGACATGTCAGAATGGGAATGGGATGTGGAATTAAAATGTGTGGCCACTGGGAGATCCTGCTTTCTCTGGCGGACAGAGCGTAGGTGTTCAGCAAAACGATCTCCCAGTCTGCGTCAGGTCTCATCAATATATAGAAAACCACATCGGGAGCACCGGACGCAGTATATCACCCCAGCCGACTCACAGGTGAAGTGTCCCCTCACCTGGAAGGACTGTTTGGGGCCCTGAATGGTGGTAAGGGAGGAAGTGTAAGGGCATGTGTAGCACTTGTTCTGCTTACAAGGATAAGTGCCAGGAGGGAGATCAGTGGGGAGGGATGGGGGGGACGAATGGACAAGGGAGTTGCGTAGGGAGCGATCCCTGCAGAAAGCAGATAAAGGGGGGGGAGGGAAAGATGTGCTTTGTGGTGGGATCCCGTTGGAGGTGGCGGAAGTTACGGAGAATAATATGTTGGACCCGGAGGCTGGTGGGGTGGTAGGTGAGGACAAGGGGAGCCCTATTCCTAGTGGGGTGGTGGGAGGCTAGAGTGAGAGCAGATGTGCGTGAAATGGGGGAGATGCGTTTGAGAGCAGAGTTGATGGTGGAGGAAGGGAAGCCCCTTTCTTTAAAAAAGGAGGACATCACCCTCGTCCTGGAATGAAAAGCCTCATCCTGAGAGTAGATGAGGCGGAGACAGAGGAATTGAGAGAAGTGGATGGCATTTTTGCAAGAGACAGGGTGAGAAGAGGAATAATTCAGATAGCTTTGGCACTTATCCTTGTAAGCGGAACAAGTGCTACACATGCCCTTACACTTCCTCCCTTACCACCATTCAGGGCCCCAGACAGCCCTTCCAGGTGAGGCGACACTTCACCTGTGAGTAGGCTGGGGTGATATACTGCGTCTGGTGCTCCCGATGTGGCCTTCTATATATTGGCGAGACCCAACGCAGACTGGGAGATCATTTTGCTGAACACCTACGCTCTGTCCACCAGAGAAGGCAGGATCTCCCAGTGGCCACACATTTTAATTCCACATCCCATTCCCATTCTGATATGTCTATCCACGGCCTCCTCTACTGTAAAGATGAAGCCATACTCAGGTTGGAGGAACAGCACCTTATATTCCATCTGGGTAGCCTCCAACCTGATGGCATGAACATTAACTTCTCAAACTTCCGCTAATGCCCCACTTCCCCCTCGTACCCCATCTGTTATTTATTTATATACACACATTCTTTCTCTCTCTTTCCTTTTTTTCCCTCTGTCCCCTTGCCCATCCTCTGGGTTCCCCCCCCCCTTGTCTTTCTCCCCGGACCTCTTGTCCCATGATCCTCTCATATTCTTTTTGCCAATCACCTGTCCAGCTCTTGGCTCCATCCCTCCTCCTCCTGTCTTCTCCTATCATTTTGGATCTCCACCTCCCCCTCCCACTTTCAAATCCCTTACTCACTCTTCCTTCAGTTAGTCCTGACGAAGGGTCTCGGCCTGAAACGCCGACTGTACCTCTTCCTAGAGATGCTGCCTGGCCTGCTGTGTTCACCAGCAACTTTGATGTGTGTTGCTTGAATTTCCAGCATCTGCAGAATTCCTCGTGTTTACATTTTTAAACAATGCCCTCTGAATCATTCTGCTTTGTAATCGCTCACAGATCTCTAAGAATCCATTTGAATTATAACATGAAGAACTTGAATTCTTTTATCACTACAGTCCAGCTAAAGGGAAAAGTCTTGAGGCAGTTGTGTCTCTGATAGGAACCGCATGGAAGAACAATTAGTGGCTTATTGACGATGGTTGAAGGGCTGAGCTTTTCAGATTGTAATACATGCAGCACGTTAAATTCAAAGCAGCTGTTATTATTGTATGTGGCCTAAAGTTAGTAACTTTATGTTTTGAAGTAAATGTAAAATTGTTCCAGGATATCATCAACTAAATAGTTACTATGTTGTCTTAGAAGTTCCAGTGTACCAGCCAGTCACTTGGGATTACTTCAGTGATCTTTTTGAGCAGCTTATGCAATTATGTTAGAAGTGTCAAATACGTGATTGAAGTCTCTTTTAAAACAGGTTCAGGATAAATAGGTAGTTACATCGAGTTTAGAAAAATAAAGGGCTATGGGTAACCCTCGATAATTTCTAAAGCGAGGACATGTTCAGCACAGCTTTGTGGGCCGAGAGGCCTGTATTGTGCTGTAGGCTTTCCCAACTAAGTTCTAAATCTAAATGCAGCTCTTGAGTTATCTTTCATAGAGAGAGATAAGGGCAAGCCTAGCCCTCATGCACTACCATAGATCGGTCTGTGATTTTGTTTTGTTTTGCACTAATGTCTTGTTTTGCAAGTCTGTTTTTTTTATTTCACTTTTTTGTAATATTTACATATAGTTTGTTTTGTGTGTTCGAATTTGTGTGCCGGTGATGTTTCTTCAAGCAATTTTGTTGTGACAATAGACTTGGCTTGAGCAGTGACTGGATGGTCTGCCAGCTTCTCAATAAATCTAAGGACAGTCCTAGACAGAAGGTAATGTATGCAATGACATGATGAAGCTTTTTATTAATTCATATCTTCCTTTCCTTAGTTGGTCGCTCAGGAGACAGGATGACTTGCTTCCACTGAAGTTCGATAGGTCCAGAGATGACTGATGGCACCAACTGTGGGAACCACAGACTTTACCACAGGTAGTGTGGAGGTGACAGAGCCAGTGGATGGGCAATTTCAAAGGTGGGACATTCCTTTTGCTGCCTACACTTGGTTTCTTTATGCCTTCAGCATCTACACTTACTCATACTGCATTTTTCAAGGAGGCTTTGAGCACATCCTTGAATATTTTCCATTCTCAGTCCTGATGATTTCTTCTCATGACAGAGGTTGGAATAGACCAGCTGTTTTAAGTGCCTGGTGTTCAAATATATTACAGCCTACCCAATGGAGCCCACTGAGCATAATAGAAATTCAGTGCAGAGATATTAGTCTGGGAGAGGAAAATGATGTTGGTTTGCTTATAGTATTAGTGGATTTGGAGGATTTTGTGCAGGCAGGATCGGTCTCTCTTGTGGTAGTCCAAGTCAGGCGAAACATACAGAAGGATATGGATCATTGCTCTCTACTGGACCTTGACTTTTATGTTGTGATTGGGGTCTTGATTTTCAAACAGCGATTACCTCAATTGATCAGTGACTTAGCTGATGCACTGAAAACAATATGACTTTTATCATCAGTGACTGCCTTTTGTAAGAAATGGTGCCCTAGCTATGGGTATCCATGGTTTCTAAGGTTCCACAGTGCATTGTTATTGTTAGAGGTGGAAGTGTATAGAGGGGGCAGTTTAGTAGAGACCTTCACTTTGTGGTAGTTGAGTGGAAGTCCCATCTTCTCAAATGCTTCAGTAAATGAGCTGACTCTGACCTTGAATTCTGTCAAAACACAAGTGTCCTCTGTGTGTTGCAGCTCAACTGCCTGGATTGAGGTGGTCTTAGTCCATCTGGGGAGGTGTTGCAGGTTGAACAGTTTCTCATTAGTCTTGCAGATTAGTTCCACACCAGAGGGAAATCTGTTGAAGATGAGGTGCCACATTGCATCAAGAAAGATTGAAATAATTGTTGCAGCAGTGATGTAGCCTTCCTTGACCCTAGTTTACACTAAGATTGGATCTGTTGTGGATCCACTGGTTTGGACCACAACTTACTTGCTGTCATGAAACAAATTTCAACAGAGGTACAGAAGAGGTGATCCTCCAGGAGACCTGAACCCACCTCTATTCATGGCCTTTCTTACCCTGACTAAATCCTTTTACTCTCACATAAAAGGGACATTGGAGCACGTTTCTCAAATTTGACTGCCTGCAGGAACGTAGGAGAAAAGATAAAAGGAAAATTAGTCTGGAAATAGGATTGCTTATGAAGGACTATACTATAGTTTCCATGGGCTCAAATGGTCTCCTTTATATCATAAGGAAATATGAAACATGAAACTTAGCTCCATCGTATATTTGCTTCATAGAAACATAGAAACATAAAAAAATAGGTGCAGGAGTAGGCCATTCGGCCCTTCAAGTCTGCACCACCATTTATTATTATCATGGCTGATCATCCAACTCAGAACCCTGCACCAGCCTTCCCTCCATACCCTCTGATCCCCGTAGCCACAAGGGCCATATCTAACTCCCTCTTAAATATAGCCAATGAACTGGCCTCAACTGTTTCCTGTGGCAGAGAATTCCACAGATTCACCACTCTCTGTGTGAAGAAGTTTTTCCTCATCTCGGTCCTAAAAGGCTTCCCCTTTATCCTCAAACTGTGACCCCTCGTTCTGGACTTCCCCAACATCGGGAACATTCTTCCTGCATCTAGCCTGTCCAATCCCTTTAGGATTTTATACGTTTCAATCAGATACACCCTCAATCTTCTAAATTCCAACGAGTACAAGCCCAGTTCATCCAGTCTTTCTTCATATGAAAGTCCTGCCATCCCAGGAATCAATCTGGTGAACCTTCTTTCTACTCCCTCTATGGCAAGGATGTCTTTCCTCAGATTAGGGGACCAAAACTGCACACAATACTCCAGGTGTGGTCTCACCAAGGCCTTGTACAACTGCAGTAGTACCTCCCTGCTCCTGTACTCGAATCCTCTCGCTATAAATGCCAGCATACCATTCACCTTTTTCACCGCCTGCTGTACCTGCATGCCCACTTTCAATGACTGGTGTATAATGACACCCAGGTCTCGTTGCACCTCCCCTTTTCCTAATCAGCCACCATTCAGATAATAATCTGTTTACCTGTTTTTGCCACCAAAATGGATAACTTCACATTTATCCACATTAAATTGCATCTGCCATGAATTGCCCACTCACCTAACCTATCCAAGTCACCCTGCATCCTCTTAGCATCCTCCTCACTGCTAACACTGCCACCCAGCTTCGTGTCATCCGCAAACTTGGAGATGCTGCATTTAATTCCCTCATCCAAGTCATTAATATATATTGTAAACAACTGGGGTCCCAGCACTGAGCCTTGCGGTACCCCACTAGTCACCGCCTGCCATTCTGAAAAGGTCCCGCTTATTCCCACTCTTTGCTTCCTGTCTGCCAACCAATTCTCTATCCACATCAATACCTTACCCCCAATACCATGTGCTTTAAGTTTGCACACTAATCTCCTGTGTGGGACCTTGTCAAAAGCCTTTTGAAAATCCAAATATACCACATCCACTGGTTCTCCCCTATCCACTCTAATAGTTACATCCTCAAAAAATTCTATGAGATTCGTCAGACATGATTTTCTTTTCACAAATCCATGCTGACTTTGTCCGATGATTTCACCGCTTTCCAAATGTGCTGTTATCACATCTTTGATAACTGACTCCAGCAGTTTCCCCACCACCGACGTTGGGCTAACCGGTCTATAATTCCCCGGTTCCTCCTTTTTAAAAAAGTGGGGTTACATTAGCCACCCCCCAATCCTCAGGAACTAGTCCAGAATCTAACGAGTTTTGAAAAATTATCACTAATGCATCCACTATTTCTTGGGCTACTTCCTTAAGCACTCTGGGATACAGCCCATCTGGCCCTGGGGATTTATCTGCCTTTAATCCCTTCAATTTACCCAACACCACTTCCCTACTAACATGTATTTCGCTCAGTTCCTCCATCTCACTGGACCCTCTGTCCCCTACTATTTCTGGAAGATTATTTATGTCCTCCTTAGTGAAGACAGAACCAAAGTAATTATTCAATTGGTCTGCCATGTCCTTGCTCCCCATAATCAATTCACCTGTTTCTGTCTGTAGGGGACCTACATTTGTCTTTACCAGTCTTTTCCTTTTTACATATCTATAAAAGCTTTTACAGTCAGTTTTTATGTTCCCTGCCAGTTTTCTCTCATAATCTTTTTTCCCCTTCCTAATTAAGCCTTTTGTCCTCGTCTGCTGAACTCTGAATTTCTCCCAGTCCTCAGGTGAGCCACTTTTTCTGGCTAATTTGTATGCTTCTTCTTTGGAATTGATACTATCCCTAATTTCTCTTGTCAGTCACGGGTGCACTACCTTCCTTGATTTATTCTTTTGCCAAACTGGGATGAACAATTGTTGTAGTTCATCCATGCAATCCTTAAATGCTTGCCATTGCATATCCACCGTCAATCCTTTAAGTGTCATTTGCTAGTCTATCTTAGCTAATTCACGTCTCATACCTTCAAAGTTACCCCTCTTTAAGTTCAGAACCTTTGTTTTTGAATTAACTATGTCACTCTCCATCTTAATGAAATTAAATGTGGCATACAAGTCATAATCTTAATTTATTCATATGCTTGAAAAGTAATGGTCATTCTACCATGACTGGCTGGCTATGGGATACATAAAATGACGACGATATAGTGTTACATTAGCATTAATCTGCTTGGAAGCTAAGTATGACCATCAGTCATACTTGAAGATCCACTGCAAATCTTGACAGGATTTCAATAATAAACTAGTAGCAGACCCAAAGAGGAATATTCAGCAGACCTCTGAAGAGAATCACGGTGATTACAAAGGAATCAAGATGGAATGTTTAACTTCTTGTGATGAATTAGAGGAGAGTGCTGGTTGCAATGCAGTCAGAGAAATAGATAACAATGGCAAGGAGAATGAGCAGATGCTTCCCTCACACTCTTACTGCACACATTCAGCTAGCCAGCTGAGATTATTTTTAAACAGGAATATAGTTGAGAAAGTTTAGGAATGAAGAGCCAAGTATTTTTGCTTGAGTGGTAGCTGGAAATAAATAATTGAAACACAATTTAATTTAAAATCAGTCTGTTGATTGTCAAGGGTCATCTGATGATAAGTTCATGAGTGAAAAGTAATATTTTTAAGGTTGGCAAGTGTGGAACATTCACTGAAAAGGCTCAGTGCTCATTATAAGCTAGATATTGTAAAAACGATTGAAAACTTCTTTATGGCTAAGCCAGAGTCCCAAGAGACTTCACCATCTTAGTGGGGAAGATGGAGAAGGGGGTCTCTCTTGAATCTGCCTTCCCCAAGCACAGAATCAATAAAAGGAACAAAAGAATTAGGGGAGACCATATAAAGCCTTTCAGCTGCATCATGGTTGCTTTGTTCAACAACTTCATTTTGGCCCAGCATTTAGAATGTGTTCTCTCTTTCTATTATTATTTGTGAAAAGTTGCTTCCTAACTTCATTTCTACCTAATACTAATTGTAATATCATGCCCTTCGCTTCTAGTTTCCACCTTCACAACTCTACCCAGGGAAAATAATTCCTCCTTAGCGAATGTATGAGACTCTTAAACACCTTGATTATAAAGAACTTGCATTCATCTGATGTTTAAACAACTGCAGATATAAATTGTAAATTGGTTTATTATTGTCGGGTGCGCAAAGGAACAGTGAAAAACATAATTTTGCATGCCATCATAAAAATAATTTTATTATGATAGTGTATCGAGGTTGTACAAGGGGAAATTATTACAGCATGCATAATACGATGCTAGTTACAGAGAAAGTGCAGTACAAGCAGACAATAAGTTTTATTTTCTTTTTAGCGTGTCACACCAGACAGTCAGCCATTCTTGTCTGGCACGTGGTGTCAGGACTAGTCTCATTTCGGCTTAACCGGCTCACGGTATGAACATTCCTGACTCGACCCTTTTTTTTACAAGGCTGAGTGGCTAGCTCGACGCTCAACCCGGTATGGACTGAAAGCGTGCTTGGGGGGTGGCCAGACTTGGATTCGAACTTGGGAGCCTTCACTCCAGAGTCCGGCGCTGATGCCATTGCGCCACCAGCCGGCCAGATGTAAGACCATCAACGAGGTGCATACCTATGTTCATCGACTATAGCTCAGCATTTAATACCACCATTCCCATAATCCTGATTGAGAAGTTGCAGAACCTGGGCCTCTGTACCTCCCTCTGCAATTGGATCCACAACTTCCTAACTAGAAGACCATAGTCTGTGCGGATTGGTGATAATATCTTTTCCTCATTGACGATCAGCACTGGTGCACCTCAGGGGTGTGTGCTTAGCCCACTGCTCTAATCTCTGTATACCCATGACTATGTGGCTAGGCATAGCTAAAACACCATCTATAAATTTGCTGTTGATACAACCATTGTTAGTAGCATCTCAGATGGTGAGAGGGCGTACAGGAGTGAGATATGCCAACTAGTGGAATGGTGCCTCAGCAACAACCTGGCACTAAACGTCAGTAAGATGAAAGAGCTGATTGTGGACTTCAGGAAGGGTAAGGCGAAGGAACACAATCCTCATAGAGGGATCAGAAGTGGAGAGAGTGAGCAGATTCAAGTTCCTGGGTGTCAAGATCTCCGAGGATCTAACCTGGTCCCAACATAACGATGTAGTTATAAAGAAGGCAAGACAGCGACTGCTTTATTGAGAGTTTGAAGAGATTTGGCATGTCAACAAATACGCTCAAAAAATTCTATAGTTGTACCATAGAGAACATTCTGACAGGCTGCATCACTGTCAGGTACGGAGGGGCTGGTACAGGACTGAAAGAAGCTGCAGAAGGTTGTAAATCTGGTCAGCTCCATCTTGGGTTCTAGCCTACAAAGTACCCAGGACATCTTTAGGGAGCAGTGTCTCAGAAAGGCAGCATCCATTATTAAAGACCTCCAGCACCCAAGGCATGCTCTTTACTCACTGTTACCATCAGGTAGGAAGTACAGAAGCCTGAAGACACACACTCAGTGATTCAGGAACAGCTTCTTCCCCTCTGCCATCCAATTCCTGAATGGACATTGAATCTTTGGACACTACCTCACTTTTTTTTAACGTACAGTATTTCTAATTTTGCACGTTTTTTAATCTATTCAATATACATAATTGATTTACTTGTATCTTTATTATTATTTTTTATTTTATTATTATTATTTTTTATCTGCTAGATTATGTATTGCATTGAACTGCTACTGCTAAGTTAACAAATTTCACGTCACATGCCAGTGATAATAAACCTGATTCTAATTGTGATTGTAAAGTTAGAGTCCATCTTATTGTACTAGAGAACCATTCAATAGTTTTATAACAGCATGATAGAAGTTGTCCTTCAGCCTGTTAGTACATGCTTTTAGGCTTTTGTACCTTCTGCCCAGTGGGGAAGGGGGAGAAAAGAGGATGTCCGGGGTGTGTGAGATATTTAATTAAGCTGGCTGCTTTACCAAGGCAGAGAAAAGCATTGACAGAGATCGTGGAAGGTGTAGTGTATTTAATATTTCAGTGATATTTGAGTAATATTGTAAATATACACTATAAGACATAGGAGCAAAAGTAGGACATTTGGCCCATTGGGTCTGCTCTGCCATTCAATTATGACTGATCCTTTTTTTTGCTCCACCTCAACCCCATTTCCCAGACTTCTCCCCGTAACCTTTGATGCCATGTCCAATCAAGAACCTATCAAGTTCTGCCTTAAATATTCCCAATGACCTGGCCTCTACAGCTCCCTGTGGTATTATATTCCATAAATTCACCATCTGGCTAATGAAATTTTTCTGCATTTCTGTTTTAAATGGATGCCCCTCTATTCAGAGGCTGTGCCCCCTTGTCCTAGACTCCCCCATCATGGAAAACATCCTTTCCACATCTACTCTGTCTAGGCCTTTCAACCTTCGAAAGGTTTCAATGAGATCCCCCCTCATCCTTCTAAATTCCAGTGAGTACAGGCCCAGAGCCATCAAATGTTCCTCGTATGATAACCCTTTCATTCCTGGAATCATCTTCGAGGACCTCCTCTGAACCCTCTCCCATACCAGCATATCTTTTCTTAGATGAGGGGCCCAAAACTGTTCACAATACTCAAGGTGAGGCCTCACCAATGCCTTATAAAACCTCAACATCACATCCCTGCTCTTGTATTCTGGACCTCTTGAAATGAATACTAAAATTGCATTTGCCTTCCTCACTACCGACTCAACCTGCAAGTTAATATTTAAGCTGTTTGGCACAAGGACTCCCAAGTCCCTTTGCATCTCAGAATTTTGGATTTTCTCCCTGTTTAGAAAATAGTCTATACATTTATTTCTACTAAAGTGCTTGACCATGCATTTTCCAACATTGCATTTTATTTGCCACTTTCTTGCCCATTCTCCTAATCTGCCTAAATCCATCTGCAGCCTACCTGTTTCCTCAACACGACCTGCCCCTCCATCAATATTTGTGTCGTCGGCAAATTTGGCAACAAAGCCATCTATTCCATCATCTAAATCATTGATATACAGTATAAAAAGAAAAGTCCCAACATCGACTCCTGTGGAACACCACTAGTCACTGGCAGCCAACCTGAAAAGGATCCTTTTATTCTGACCCACTGCCTCCTACCAATCAGCCAATGCTCGAACCATTCCAGTAACTTATCAGCACCCAGTTGCCCACCATTGAGAACATCTACCATAAACGCTGCCTGGGCAGGGCGAAAAGCATTATCAGGGATGCATCTCACCCCAACCATGGTCTTTTTACTCTCCTCCCATCCAGTAGGTGCTATAGGAGCCTGCGCTCTCGCACCAGCAGGCACAGGAAGAGTTTCTTCCCTGAGGCTGTGACACTGCTGAACCTTACATCACAGCGCTAAGCAGTATTGCATCCGTATTGTACTGTCTCAGTACTTTTATACTTGTGTGCTGTAGCACTTTTTTTATTTGCAGTTATTTTATAAATAACACTATTCTTTGCTTTTCTGGTCAGATGCTAAATACATTTCATTGGCTTTGTATCTGTACTCGGCACAATGACAATAAAGTTGAATCTAATCTAATCTAATCTAATCTAATACCACAGGCTCGTAACTTGGTAAGCAGCCTCATGTGTGGCAACTTGTAAAGGCCCCCTGAAAGTCCAAATATACAACATCCACTGCATCCCCTTTCCTATCCTACTTGTAATTTCCTCAAAGAATTCCAACAGGTTCGTCAGGCAAGATCTTCTCTTAAAGAGACCACACTGACTTTGTCCAATCTTATCTAATGTCAACAAGTACTCCGTAACCTCATCCTCAAAAATTAACTCCAACATCTTCCCAACCACTGAGGTCAGGCTAATTGGTCTATAATTTCCTTTCTGCTGCCTTCCTCCTTTCTTAAAGCATGGAGTGACACTTGCAATGTTCAAGTCCTCTGGCACCATGCCAGGGTTCAATAATTTTTGTAAAGGCATTACTAATGCCTTTACAATCTCTGCCGCTACCTCCTTCAGAACCCTAGGGTGCAGTTCATTTGGTCCGGGTGACTTACGTACCCTTAGGTCTTTCAGCTTTTTGAGCACCTTCTCCCTTGTCGAAGTAACTGCACTCACTTCTCTTCCCTCACACCCTTTGAAATCTGGCACACTGCTGGTGTCTTCTACAGTGAAGACTGATGCAAAATACTCATTTAGTTCATCTGCCATGTCCTTGGCCCCTGTTATGATTTTTCCAGCTTCATTTTTTAGTAGTCCTCTATCCACTCTCATCTCTCTTATATTTTTTCCATAAAAAGTTTTTACAATCCACTTTGATATTATTTGCTAGCTTGCTCTCATATTTCATCTTTTCCCTTCTAATGATTCTTTTATTTGCTCTCTGCAGGTTTTTAAAAGCTTCCCAATCTTCTATCTTCCCACTAATTACTTCTTTGTTGTATGCCCTCTCTTTTCCTTTTACATTAGCTTTGACTTGTCAGTCATATTGTTCTATTTTGCCATTTGAGTATTTCTTCGTATACATCTATCCTGCAACTTCCTCATTTTTCCCAGAAACTCACGCCATTGCAGCCCTGTTGTCATCCCTGCCAACACCACCTTCCAATTTACTTTGCCAGCTCTCTCTCATACCACTGTAATTTCCCTTACTCCACTTTACTTTCTCCCTTTCAAATTTCAAGTGGAACAATCTTATTGCTCCCTAAACAGCTCCGGTTCATTATATATCACTGAAGACATTCAGCTCCCAACAACCAGATCTGGGTGCAAGTGGGCAGCCAACGCAGCTGTGGAGCAGGCAGTGTGTTCTCTGAAGATGCAAGATATCATAGGCAACCCCTGTGTCGGATGGCAAGGCCTCGGCTCAGTTCACTTTCAGCAGTGGGGAAACGCAAGCATAAGAGACAAGCGAGACATGGTACAGGCAGAAGTACAGATCCGTGAGGAAGAGAAGCGGATGTCAAAGGCAGTGGAACAAGGGTCCCAGGGTGCCTGGACAAAATGGGATCTGCCTAAGAGCAAGATCTCATGGGCAGAGCTATGGGAACTGGAGCCCTTCCATATTTCCTTCCTCTTGTAATCCGTGTATGACACCCTTCCTTCACCATTACATCTGTACACATGGGGGATGAAAGAGGACCCGAACTGTAAACTCTGTGGTCAAGAGGGGACTTCGGCTCATATACAGTCCGGGTGTAAAACAGCTCTAACTCAAGGTATAGGTGGCGCCATGATAAGGTGCTTCTGGCACTTGCTGCGAGAGAGATGCAAGAAGAGGACGGCTGGGAGAGATTTGAGGAAGGCCATCACCTTCATCAAAGAGGGACCCAGGCCTTTCGTAACCAAACAATCAAAGCCCAATCTGCTGCTAACGGCCAGGTCCTGGGAGATGAGGGTCGATGTGGGAAGGAAGCTGTAGTTCCCAGATGTGGTGCACACAACCCTACGCCTGGACATTGTACTGTGGTCAGCTGAGGATAGGAAAATAATTCTGGTTGAGCTGACTGTGCCGTGGGAGGAGGGATGGGAAGAGGCTCACAAGAGAACGGCCTTGAAGTACCAGCCCTTAGTGCAGGGGTGTAAAGACAAGGGATGGCAGGCATGGTTGTTCCCTGTGGAGGTCGGCTGCAGAGGTTTCCCAGCCAAATCAGCATGGCGGTTGTTGTCAGATCTGGGCCTGGACGAAAAGAACAAACAACAAGCAGCTCATATGATGGGGTAAGAGGCAGAATGAGCCTCTTGTTGGATTTGGAGTAGGCGAGAGGAGGGAAGCTGGAAGCCAGGAGCCAGCCTACCAACTAGAGAGTGTCATGGTTAAGGGTCGAAACACTCGGTGAAGGTTGGGAACCACCTGATGACATCTGCTCCTGGCTGAAGGCTACGGTTACCTAAAAATGTATCTGGAGATGCACTATAACAGGTGTATGTAACAAGTAACAAGTATATCACTGAAGACATTCAGCTCCCAACAGCAACAATCCTTCAGCCACGATTCAATGATGGTCATGCCATCATACCTAACTATCTGTAATAGGCAACATGATTATCCACCTTATTTCGTATACTCTGTGCACTGAATGCTGTATTTGCTGCCCTTTTTGATTCTACATCCTTAATGAACTGATACCCTGCTGGCTGCAGTTTTGTCCTATCACCTGCATGCCCTTCATCGCAGTTTAACTGCATGCTATCTTTGCATTTTTTTACCATCAGTCCTATCTTAAGTCCTTTCATTCTGGTTCCCACCCCACTGGCAAATTAGCTTAAACCCTCCCCAACAACTCTAACGAACCTGCCCGCAAGAATATTGGTCTCCCTTGGGTTCAGGTGCAACTTGCCATTTTTGTACAAGTCATTCCTTCCCTAGAGGAGATCCCAATGATCCAAGAATTTGAAGCCCTGTCCCCTGCACCAGCTTCTCAGCCACACATTAATTGGCCAAGTCATCCTGTTTCTACCCTCACTGGCACGTGGCACAGGCAACAATCCAGAAATTACTACACTGGAGATCCTGCTTCTCAGCTTTCTACCTAGTTCTCTAAATTCTCTTTTCAGGACCTCTTTGCTTTTCCTTCCTATGTCATTGGTACTAATATGTATCAAGACATCTGGCTGCTCTCCCTCCCCCTCCAAAATGCTGTGGACATGATCTGAGACATTTCTGACCCTGGCACCTGGGAGGCAACATGCTATCCTAGTGTTCAGTTCATGTCCACAGAATCTCCTGTCTGTTCCCCTCACTATTGAGTCCCCTATCACTACTGTTCCCCTCTTTCCCTTCTGCACCACAGACCCATGCTCGGTGCCAGTTACCTGGCCTCTGTGACATTTCCCCTGGAAGGTCATCCCCCACAACAGTATCTGAAATGGTATAATTACTATTGAGGGGAATGGCCACAGGGGTGCTCTGCGCTAACTGCCTATTCACATTTCCATTTCTCCTGCGAGTCACCCAGCTACTCACCTCCTGCAACTTACGGGTGACTAACGGCTGTCTTTTGGATCAGGACAAGCAGAGCAGCATGGGAGCTGAATTCTGAAGGAAGGCAGTTTTTTAAAAAACTTCTTCGAGTGCAAGAAGGACGACACTGCGCAGGCGCGTGATGTAACAGGACAGCGCAGAGAGTTTAAAAAGGGGACCACCCTATAGAGCGGGCAGCTGTCGGAGCGGGCAGCGGAGTGAGTGGCAGCAGAGTGTAGGGCTTTGGCTTCACTGGGCTTTGGTGGTAAACAGGAAGAGGCGAGAGCAAAGCACCAACTCCTTTTTTTCCCCTTTTCACGAATCGGCCCGGACAGACAGGAACAGCAGGGCTCTCACAGCTAATGGTATGAGCTAATGGTTTAAAAAGTTTGTCTGTTTGGCGAGGTAAGTGGGTGAGTAGACTTATTTTTCCTGTTTCATTCGTGTAGAATTAGATAGCATGCCTGCAGGGTTAGTGCTTTGTTCAGGGTGTCAGATGTGGGAATCCTGGGAGACCTCCAGCCTCCCTGATGGCCACATCTGTGCCAGGTGCACCGAGATGCAGCTCCTCAGAGATCGTGTTAGGGATCTGGAGCTGCAGCTTGATGACCTACTGCTTATCAGGGAAAGTGAAGAGGTGATAGACAGGAGCTACAGGGAGGTAGTCATCCCTTGGCTACAGGGGTCAGAAAACTGGGTCACTGTCAAGAGAGGGAAGGGAAATGCCCGGATAGTGGAGAGCACACCTGTGGCTGTCCCCCTCAGCAACAAATATCTTGTTCTGGATGCTGTTGAGGGGGATGACCTGACAGTCGACGCCCAAGGTGACTGGGTCTCTGGCACTGAGCCTGGCGCTATTGTGCAGGAGAGAAGGAGGGAGAAGAGAAATGCGGTAGTCGTGGGGGATTCCATAGTCAGGGGAACGGACAGGAGATTCTGTGAGCCTGATAGAGATACCCGCATGATGTGTTACCTCCCAGGTGCCAGGGTACAGGATGTCTCTGATCGGGTCCAGGATATTCTGAAGGGAGAGGGCGAGCAGCCAGTTGTCTTGGTACATGTTGGTACCAGTGACATATATAGGAAAAGGGAGGAGGTCCTGAAGAGAGATTTCCGGGAGTTAGGAAGGAAGCTGAGAAGCAGGACCTCCAGGGTAGTAATCTCGGGATTGCTACCTGTGCCACGTGCTAGCGAGGGCAAGAATAGTAGGATCAGGCAGATGAATGCGTGGCTGAGAGACTGGTGCAGGGGACAGGGCTTCAGATTCTTGGATAATTGGGATCTCTCCTGGGGGAAGTATGACCTGTTCAAAAAGGACAGGTTACACCTGAACCCGAAGGGGACCGATATCCTGGCGGGAAGGTTTAATAGAGCTGTTAGGGAGGGTTTAAACTAATTTGGCAGGGGGATGGGACCGGAATGATAAAGCGGAGGAAAGGGAAAACAGAAATAAATCTACGATAGTGAGCAGTAAAGATGTCAGGAAAGACAGGCAAGTGATGGGGCAAATTTGTAGCCATTGGGATGAGTTGCAGTGCAATCAAAGCAAAAAGTACCAAATACTGGTCTTAAGGTGTTATACTTAAATGCAAGCAGCATAAGGAATAAAGTGGATGATCTTGTCGTACAGCTACAGATTGGCAGGTATGATATTGTGGCCATCACTGAGACGTGGCTAAAGGATGTATGTCTCTGGGAGCTGTACGTCCAAGGATACACGGTGTATCGGAAGGATAAGAAGGTAGGCAGAGGGAGTGGCATGGCTTTATTGGTAAGAAATGATATTAAATCATTAGAAAGATGTGACATAGGATTGGAAGGTGCAGAAACTTTATGGGTAGAGCTAAGAAATCGTAGGGGTAAAAGGACCCCGATTGCAGTTATATACAGGCCTCCAAACAGCTGCAGTGGTGTGGACTACAAATTACAACAGGAAATAGAAAAGGCTTGTCAGAACGGCAGTGTTATGATAATCGTGGGGGATTTTAACATGCGAGTGGATTGGGAAAATCAGGTCGGCACTGGATCTCAAGAGAGAGAATTTATAGAATGTCTGCAAGATGGCTTTTTAGAACAGCTTGTTGTTGAGCCCACTAAGGGATTGGCTGTACTGGTTTGGGTATTGTGCAATGATCCAGAGGTGATTCGAGAGATTGAGGTGAAGGAACTCTCAGGAGACAGTGATCATAATATGACTGAGTTCACTGTGAAATTTGAAAAAGAGAAGCTGAAATCTGATGTGTCAGTATTTCAGTGGAGTAAAGGAAATTATAGTGGCATGAGAGAGGAACTGGCCAAAGTTGACTGGAAAGGGACACTGGTGGGAAAGACAGCAGAGCAGCAGTGGCTGGAGTTTATGCGAGAAGTGAGGAAGGTGCAAGACAGGTATATTCCAAAAAAGAAGAAATTTTCGAATGGAAAAAGGATGCAACCATGGTTGACAAGACAAGTCAAAGCCAAAGTTAAAGCAAAGGAGAGGGCATACAAGGAAGCAAAAATTAGTGGGAAGACAGAGGATTGGGAAGTTTTTAAAAGCTTACAAAAGGAAACTAAGAAGGTCATTGAGAGGGAAGAGATGAACTATGAAAGGAAGCTAGCAAATAATATCAAAGAAGATACTAAAAGCTTTTTCAAGTATGTAAAGAGTAAAAGACAGGTGAGAGTAGATATAGGACCGGTAGAAAATGATACTGGAGAAATTGTAATTGGAGATAAGGAGATGGCAGAGGAACTGAACGAGTATTTTGCATCAGTCTTCACTGAGGAAGACATCAGCAGTATACCGGACACTCAAGGGTGGCAGGGAAGAGAAGTGTGTGCAGTCACAATTACGACAGAGAAAGTACTCAGGAAGCTGAATAGGCTAAAGGTAAATAAATCTCCTAGATCAGATGGAATGCACCCTCGTGTTCTGAAGGAAGTAGCTGTGGAGATTGTGGAGGAGGCATTAGGGATGATCTTTCAAAAGTCGATAGATTCTGGCATGGTTCTGGAGGACTGGAAGATTACAAATGTCACTCCACTATTTAAGAAAGGAGCAAAGGAGCAAAACGGAAATTATAGACCTGTTAGCTTGACATCAGTGGTTGGGAAGTTGTTGGAGTCGATTGTCAAGGATGAGGTTACGGAGTACCTGGAGGCATATGACAAGATAGGCAGAACTCAGCATGGATTCCTTAAAGGAAAATCCTACCTGACAAACCAATTACAATTTTTTGAGGAAATTACAATAGGCTAGACAAGGGAGATGCAGTGGATGTTGTATATTTGGATTTTCAGAAGGCCTTTGACAAGGTGCCACACATGAGGCTACTTAACAAGATAAAAGCCCATGGAATTACAGGAAAGTTATACAGCGTGGATAGAGCGTTGGCTGATTGGCAGGAAACAGAGTGGGAATAAAGCGATCCTATTCTGGTTGGCTGCTGGTTACCAGTGGTGTTCCACAGGGGTCTGTGTTGGGGCCGTTTCTTTTAACATTGTACATCAACGATTTGGATTATGGAATAGATGACTTTGTGGCTCAGTTTGCTGATGATACGAAGATAGGTGGAGGGGCCGGTAGTACTGAGGAAACAAAGAGTCTGTAGAGAGACTTGGATAGATTGGAAGAATGGGCAAAGAAGTGGCAAATGAAATACAATGTTGGAAAGTGTATGTTTATGCACTTTGGCAGAAGAAATAAACCAGCAGACTATTATTTAAATTGGGACAGAATTCAAAGTTCTGAGATGCAAACAGGACTTGGGAGTCCTCATACAGGATACTCTTAAGGTTAACCTCCAGGTTGAGTCGGTGGTAAAGAAGGTGAATGCAATATTGGCATTCATTTCCAGAAGAATAGAGTATAGGAACGGGGATGTGATGTTGAGGCTCTATAAGGCACTGGTGAGACCTCACTTGGAGTAATATGGGCAGTTTTGGTCTCCTTATTTAAGAAAGGATGTGCTGATGTTGGAGAGGGTACAGAGAAGATTCACTAGAATGATTCCGGGAATGAGAGGGTTAACATATGAGGAACATTTGTCCACTCTTGGACTGTATTCCTTGGAGTTTAGAAGAATGAGGGGGAGACCTCATAGAAACATTTCGAATGTTGAAAGGCATGGGCAGAGTGGATGTGGCAATGTTGTTTCCCATGATGGGGGAGTCTAGTACAAGAGGGCACGACTTAAGGATTGAAGGGCGCCCATTCAGAACAGAGATGCAAGAAATTTTTTTAGTTAGAGGCTGGTGAATCTATGGAATTTGTTGCCATGGGCAGCAGTGGAGGCCAAGTCATTGGGTGTATTTAAGGCAGAGATTGACAGGTATCTGAGTAGCCAGGGCATCAAAGGTTATGGTGAGAAGGCGGGGGAGTGGGACTAAATGGGAGAACGGATCAGCTCATGATAAAATGGCGGAGCAGACTCGCTGGGCCGAATGGCTGACTTCTGCTCCTTTGTCTTATGGTCTTATGGACTACATCCCTTTAACTCTAATCCATTATCTCCTCACTCTCCCGTACAAGCCGAAGGTCATCCAACTGCTGGTGCAGATCCCTGACATGGTCTTCAAGGGGCTGCAGTCGGATACACTTCATACAGATGTCATTCCCAAGGAGACTTTGGGTCTCCTTAGACTCCAACAGCCAGCGTGAAGAACACACAATGGCCATTTACTACACTAGGTACAGTATGAGAAAAAAACAAACCTTAACAGAAACTTACCCAGAGCCAATGCCTCTTTCGAGCCAAAGCCTCCTTTGATCTAAAGCCTGACACTCCTACTCTCATCACTGGCCTACTCCTAACAATGGCCTCCCCACTTGGCCCTTCTGTACTTTTAAACAAGCATCACTGACCTACGGGAAATCTCGTCGCTGTGGCCTGCTCCTGCAACTGATTAGGCTGCCAATATTGTTCGATTAAACATTGTTTGTTTGTTTATATAATTCATTATCGGTTATATGTAAGAAATTTATGAATGGCTTAAGTCATTATACCACCTGTTCTTCTCTGAGCACCTCACTAAAATAAAATCTAAGAAGGCAATTATCCTGGCTCCTGTGTTTTCCTTTTGAATAGTTTCTGGAGTTACAGAACATAACAATGGCTTCAAGCAAATTTTAAAATGAACCCATAATGACAGACTAAGCACGAACCCCTGTTGAAGCACATCTTGTTTTTCTTCAGAAGGGGGGAGAGAGAGAGAGACATTCGAGTTTAAAAAATGGCAATATTGAAGCAAATAAAATAGCCGATGAAAACGAGTGACAAACAAGAGAACACCTGCAGATGCTGGAAGTCCAAGCAACACACACAAAATTCTGAAGGAACTCAACAGGCCAGGCAGCATCTAGTCGACTTTTCAGGCCGAGACCCTTCAGCAGGACTGGAGAGAAAAAAGTTGAGGAGTAGAATTAAAAGATGGGGAAGGGAAGAGAGAAACACAAGATGGTAGGTGAAACCAGGAGAGGGAGGGGTGAAGTAGAGAGCTGGGAAGGTGATTGGTGAAAGAGATGCAGGGCTGGAGAAGGGGGAATCTAATAGGAGAGGACAGAAGGAGATGGAAGAGAGAAAAGCGGGAGGAGCATCAGAGGGATGCAATGGGTAGGCATGGAGATAATGTAAGAGAGGGAAAAGGGGATGGGGAATGGTGAAGGAGATTGGGAGGGAGGAATTTACCAGAAGTTCAAGAAATCGATATACATGCCATCAAGTTGGAAGCTACCCAGATGGAATGCAAGGTGTTGCCTCATTGCGACAGTAGAGGAGGCCATGAATTGGCATATTGGAATGGGAATTGGAATTAAAATGGGTGCCCACTGGGAGAGCCCGCTTTTTCTGGCAAACAGGTGTTTGGTGAAGCAGTTTTCCAATCTCTGTCGGGTCTCATACATATACAGGAGTCCACACTGGGAGCACCGATTACATTATATGACCCCAACCGACTCACAGGTGAAGTAATGCCTCACCTGGAAGGACTGTTTGGGGCCCTGGATGGTAGTGAGGGAGAAGGTGTAGAAGCAGGTGTAGCACTTGTTCTGCTTGCAAGGATAAGTGCCAGGAGCGAGATCAGTGGGGAGATCGATGAAAAATGAGTGCCAGTTTTCATGAGTACAATGAATGGAAAAGAATAGAGTTTGCTTAGAAGTTTAACTACGTCTACCAAACCAGCCAAAATTAGTTTTGCTGATATCGTAAACATAAGCAAGAACACTTAGAACTGGAAAAATTATTGATTACAGAACTTTTAGGTTTCATAAGTGAAATCAAAAGGAACAGGAGTCCATTTCATTGTATGTGGATGAATTGGAAAAGTTGTCTGACCATTGTCAGTTCAGTGATGGGCTTTATGATGCACTGAAAGATTGTTTAGTTTGTGGAATCTTACAAGAAAGCATTCAAAAATTGTTCCTAAATGAAGCACAACTCACATTTAAAAGAACAGTGAAATAGATATATCGATGGAAACAGCAGGCAGAGACCAATTGACTTGCAATCAGGAATGGAAGTGAGCATGAATAGAATTGCAATGTCTAAACAGAAACAGTCCTGGCTGAATGGACTGTGTTACCATTGTGGCAGGGGCTCAAATACACCAGAGTAATGCAGACTTAACCTGCAAGAGGACTACGACTTGGTTGTAGGGTTTGGAGACTTGCGTGCCTCAATAACTTGGAGAGCTATGTTGGGTGGAATCATGACATTATGCTTTGGCTCTTGGTAGTGTTACATACCTTGAGGGTATCTTGTGACTGTCTTATGACCATGATGTAATTGAGTATCTTGTGAGCATGATGTAATGGTCTTGTGATGCTGAGGTGATATAATTTTCCTGCCAGTGTGAGGTCACGTGATGACATGTTCTCAACAGGTATATAATGGGAAACCCCTGTTGTTACGCAATTGATTCATTGTTTAATTCATTAGTTCCTCTGTTATGCTGCATATTCATCTCATGACGCAGTTTCATTTTAAAGTGGAGTTTTACTTTCTATTGTAAGTCTAGTATTGGAGAGTGAAGATCTTACTAAAGTACAGGACCCTGAAGGATTGAGTAAAGTTGGTGTTGTTCGGCGGTTTAATACAGGATCAACCTTATTGAATCTTCATTCAGAAATAGTGGCCTGCATCTGTGATAACCCCTGTAAGATCAGGAAGATTTGTGCAGTGTTAGTTTCCCAGGGAAAAGGTCAGTTCCTTGAATCCGTTTTATTTCCTTCATTGTGAATCCCTCGAACAGAATCAGCAGTAACATCACATCTTTGAAGAAATCTGTTTCCAGAGAAGTCTCTCCTTACTGACTGTGTAAATCACTTGGACTTTCGAATTTACCACTTTAAGACTGTGTTTCAATTTACCACTTTAAGAGAGTGTTCGAATTTACCACTTTAAGAACTGTTCCAGAGTTGCAGTATGGCAGTTAACTTCCAGTTAAGTTAGTCGTTTGAATACTTTTCATTATTGTTGAGCAGAGTTTAATAAATGTTTATGTTTATTTATAAAACTTGACTCAATCATTGTTGCTGAACACATGACAAAATTTGGGGCTCGCCTGTATTGTTCCGATTTTGAGCTTAAGTGCTTGTTTAATTATCAATCTGATTTGGAAAAGGGAAATACCCGATTCTTTTGTTTGATTGGTCCGTGGGTGGTATTCAGCAGAAATTAATATTGACGAGTTTATGGCATCGCCAGACCCAGAGTTATTAGCGAAGACGAGAAAAGATGAGGTATCCGAGATTGCTAGAGGGTTGGACCTTAAAGGAATTTCGAAGGTTACAACAAAGCCAGTAATTCAGAGAAAAATAGTGGGTGATTTTGATGAAGAGGTGTTAGATATGTTTTTAATGAGTAATCTAGAGATGCAGTTACATATCGAACAAATAAAGTTAAAGCAATTAGAAGCTGATTTGGGAAGAAGCTGCAAATAAGCAGAAGGAATTCAAAGCTAGAGAAGCAGATAAAAAGAGGGAGTTTGAGCTGGTGATGTAGAAATTAAGGTCCAAGAATCAATCTTCTGGTTCTAGTAAACAGATTGTTGCAAGTCGGGAAGTTATATTGTCTCCTCCATTTAATGAAAAAGAAGTGGACAAATATTTCCAACATTTTGAAACTAATGCTCTGATTTCAGAGTGGCCAGTGATGTTACAAAGTGTAATTAAAGGTAAGGCACAACAAGTTTCTACAGCTTTAACTGCTGAACAAGTACTTGACTATGATCTTGTGAAGCAGCATATACTGAAAGCATATGAGCTAGTTCCAGAAGCTTACAGAGAAAGATTCAGAAATTTGAAGAAATCTGTGGAAAAAACTTACATGGAATTTGCCTATGATAAATCAGTGTGTTTTGAACGATGGGTTTCCTCTAAAAATGTGAATGGGAAGTATAATAAATTAAAAGAGTTGATTTTAATGGAAGAATTTAAAAGGAGCATCCCTGTTGAAGTAAGGACATACTTAAATGAGAGGGACACTGCTACATTGCAGGAGTCTGCTAAATTAGCAGATGAGTATGCTTTAATCCATAAGAGTAAATTTCCTCCAGGTAGAACTTTTAAAAGGAAAAATAGCACAGAGAGTCAAGGTAAACCAGAAATTAAGTCAAAAGTTAGTGAGAAAGATAAGGATGAAAGGAAACATTTGAAGTAAAGACATTGTGGTCCTATTTGTAATTATTGCAAGAAACTTGGTCACGTAATAGCTAACTATTTTCTGATTGAAGAAGGAGAAGGAGGCAGTCCCAGATGCTTGTGTGCAACATATTGAAACACCTGTAAATCCACAGGGTTCGATAAATACAAATGAAGTTTTGTCAGAGTCTGACCAAGTTAAGAGGGGACATGATCATTTTTTAACTGAAGGATTTGTTTCCTTGAAAGAGGGATCCACTCCAGTGCCAATAAAATTCCTTAGAGATACTGGAGCTTCTCAGTCACTTATGTTAGACAGTGTTCTAAAGTTTAGTGATGAGTCTGACATTGGTGAGGTAAACTATATATGCAGTTTTGCCTGTACATTTGCATAAAGTAAATTTAAAGTCAGGGTTAGTTACAGGACCTGATAAAGTAGGACTACAACCCAGTTTACCCATGAATGATGTTTCTCTATTGTTAGAAATGACTTAGCAGATGGACAAGTTTTTTCTGAAGTGTATTTGACAATAAAGCCAGTCTCTGAGGAACCAAAGATGGATTCTAAAACAGGTTCCTCCTGTGTTGTAACCCGAGCTATGGCTAAAAAGGTTGATCTGCAGGATGGGTCTGTTACCCATTACTGTTCAACTCCGGATTCAAATTTTGAGGATGTGTCAGAAACTTTTTTACCTTCATTGTTTGATCAAGATTCTTGTAGTAAGTCTGACCATGAAGATTTGTCTTTGTCTTGGAAGGAGATGATAGCAGTACACAGTAGAAACCCTGAGATTATAAAATTATGAAATTATCAAAGGAACAAGCTCTTCCAGATAGTGAAATTCACAAGGGATATTATTTTGAGAAGGGAGTATTAATGAGGAAGTGGAGATCACCTACAATTCCTGCAAGTGAGGAATGGAAGGTTTTCCACCAGGTAGTAGTTCCTAAAGTTTATCAGAATGAGATTTTAACTATGGCTCATACTATGCCATTGGGTGGCCATCAAGGTGTAAAGATAACTGTGAACAAGGTTTTTAAACATTTTTACTGGCCTGGTTTAAGAAAAGATGTGGCGACATTTTGCTGAATGTGTCATACTTGTCAGATTGTGGGTAAACCTAATCAAGTTACTCCCGTGGCCCCACTGCAACCTGTTCCCACATTTGGTGAACCGTTTTCTAAAATTATTATAGATTGTGTAGGCTCATTGCCAAAAAGCAAAACTGGCTATCAATATTTGCTGACCATCATATGCACAGCGGCTAGATTTCCAGAGGCAATACCACTTAGCAATATAATGGCTAAAACTGTAATAAAGGCTCTTATAAAATTTTTTGCTTACTTTGGGTCGCCTAAGGAAATAGAGTCTGATCAAGGTAGTAATTTTATGTCTGGATTGTTCCAGCAGATAGTTTATAAACTGGGAGCAAAACAGATTACCTCATCTGCATACCATCCAAAATCGCAAGCAGCCTTGGAGAGGTTCCATTCTACCCTCAAAACTATGATTAGGACGTATTGTGTGGAAAATGAAAATGATTGGGATGAAGGCGTACATTTACTTCTATTTGCAGTATGGGAGTCAGTGCAGGAATCTCTGGGTTTTAGTCCTATTGAACTTTTGTTTGGGCAAAGAGTTAGAGGACCTTTGGCCTTGTTAAAAGAACAGAATAAAGAGGTACATACTAATTTGCTGGATTATGTTTTAAAATGTAAGGAAAGATTGCATAAAGCTTGTAGCTTAGCAAGGGAAAATTTAAAATCAGCTCAGGAGAAAATGAAAATTTAGTATGATTAAGAAGCTAGAATGAGGTCATTTAAGCCTGGAGGTAAGGTGTTGGTTCTTTTCCCGGTGCAAACGAACCCTTTGCAAGCTAAATTTCATGGTCCTTATGAGGTTATATTTAAAGTTAGTGATGTGGATTATGTGATGAAAACACCAGATCGAAGAAGGCCAGCACAGCTTTGTCATATAAATTTGATAGAAACATAGAAACATAGAAAATAGGTGCAAGAGTAGGCCATTCGGCCCTTCGAGCCTGCACCGCCATTTATTATGATCATAGCTGATCATCCAACTCAGAACCCTGCACCAGCCTTCCCTCATACCCCCTGATCCCCGTAGCCACAAGGGCCATAGATAAAACCATATTATGAGAAACAGTCCACTACTATGACTGTTGTGGTCAATAATAATGAGTCTGATCCCAATAGGAACTTAATGGATGATTCATCTGAAATTCATTTTAAACCCAACATCATTTCTGCCAGGTTACCAAACTCAACAATTCTGGGAAATATTGATGAGAAATTAACTCATTTACAGCCAGAGCAGAGGCAGCAGATGAAGCAGTTAATTTTTAAATATAGGGATTTATTTCCACATGTTCCTAAAAGAACCACAGTAGCTTCACATGATGTAGGTTTTGGAGATGCCAAACCCATAAAGCAATATCCATATCAGATGAGCATGGAAAAATGTGAACTTGCTGAACAAGAAATTAAGCATATGTTAGGGAATAATATTGTTAGACCTTCTAATTGAAATTGGAGTTCACTGTGTGTTAAGCCAGACAGTAGTATTCAATTTTGTATTGATTACAGGGAGGTGAATGCTGTGATAAGAACTGATGCATATCCAATCCCTAGAGTGGATGATTGTGTGGATAAAGTGGGAAAAGCAAAGTTCCTTACAAAGATTGATTTGTTAAAAGGTTATTGGTGTGTTCCATTGATGGATAGAGGTAAAGAGATTTCTGCATTTATAACTCCATCTGCGTTATATGAATATAATGTTCTTCCCTTTGGGATGAAGAATACACCAGGTACTTTGCAGCGGATGATTAATTCTATGATTCATGGGTTAAAAGATACAGATGCCTATATTGATGATTTAGTTACAGGAAATGATACTTGGGAAGCACATATTACAGCAGTGGAGAAACTATTTGAAAGGCTTTCAAAATCTAATGTCACTATTAACTTAACTAAAAGTGAATTTGGACATGCCACTGTGACTTAACTTGGTTATGTTGTGGGTCAAGGTAAGTTAGCTCCTGTTCAGGCAAAAATTCGGGCAATTTTAGAGGTACCCACTCCAACTGGTAAAAAGACTCTCAGAAGATTCTTGGGAATGGTAGGATATTACTGTAAGTATTGTAAGAATTTTTCTGACATTGCCCTTCCATTAACTAATCTCTTGAATAAAAGTGAAAAGTTTGTTTGGACAGGGCCTTGTCAGGAAGCAGTTGATAAATTGAAAACTATGCTATGTCATCAACCTGTGCTCAGGTCACCTGACTTTGAAAAACCATTTTCATTCGCTGTAGATGCTAGTGATGAGGCTGCAGGAGCAGTGTTACTTCAAAGGGATGAGGGTGATAAGGTTGATCGTCCAGTAGCTTACTTTTCTAAGAAACTTCATTCGCATTAGTTCATCCCAGTTTGGCAAAAGAATAAATCAAGGAAGGTAGTGCACCCGTGGCTGACAAGAGAAATTAGGGATAGTATCAATTCCAAAGAAGAAGCATACAAATTAGCCAGAGAAAGTGGCTCACCTGAGGACTGGGAGAAATTCAGAGTTCAGCAGATGAGGACAAAGGGCTTAATTAGGAAGGGGAAAAAAGATTATGAGAGAAAACTGGCAGGGAACATAAAAACAGACTGTAAAAGCTTTTATAGATATGTAAAAAGGAAAAGACTGGTAAAGACAAATGTAGGTCCCCTGCAGACAGAAACAGATGAATTGATTATGGGGAGCGAGGACATGGCAGACCAATTGAATAATTACTTTGGTTCTGTCTTCACTAAGGAGGACATAAATAATCTTCCAGAAATAGTAGGGGACAGAGGGTCCAGTGAGATGGAGGAACTGAGCGAAATACATGTTAGTAGGGAAGTGGTGTTGGGTAAATTGAAGGGATTAAAGGCAGATAAATCCCCAGGGCCAGATGGTCTGTATCCCAGAGTGCTTAAGGAAGTAGCCCAAGAAATAGTGGATGCATTAGTGATAATTTTTCAAAACTCGTTAGATTCTGGACTAGTTCCTGAGGATTGAGGGGTGGCTAATGTAACCCCACTTTTTTAAAAAGGAGGAACCGGGGAATTATAGACCAGTTAGCCCAACGTCGGTGGTGGGGAAACTGCTGGAGTCAGTTATCAAGGATGTGATAACAGCACATTTGGAAAGCAGTGAAATGATCAGACAAAGTCAGCATGGATTTGTGAAAGGAAAATCATGTCTGACGAATCTCATAGAATTTTTTGAGGATGTAACTAGTAGAGTGGATAGGGGAGAACCAGTGGATGTGGTATATTTGGATTTTCAAAAGGCTTTTGACAAGGTCCCACACAGGAGATTAGTGTGCAAACTTAAAGCACACGGTATTGGGGGTAAGGTATTGGTGTGGGTGGAGAATTGGTTAGCAGACAGGAAGCAAAGAGTGGGAATAAACGGGACCTTTTCAGAATGGCAGGAGGTGACTAGTGGGGTACCGCAAGGCTCAGTACTGGGACCCCAGTTGTTTACAATATATATTAATGACTTGGATGAGGGAATTAAATGCAGCATCTCCAAGTTTGCGGATGACACGAAGCTGGGTGGCAGTGTTAGCTGTGAGGAGGATGCTAAGAGGATGCAGGGTGACTTGGATAGGTTGGGTGAGTGGACAAATTCATGGCAGATGCAATTTAATGTGGATAAATGTGAAGTTATCCACTTTGGTGGCAAAAATAGGAAAACAGATTATTATCTGAATGGTGGCCGATTAGGAAAAGGGGAGGTGCAACGAGACCTGGGTGTCATTATACACCAGTCATTGAAAGTGGGCATGCAGGTACAGCAGGCGGTGAAAAAGGTGAATGGTATGCTGGCATTTATAGCGAGAGGATTCGAGTACAGGAGCAGGGAGGTACTACTGCAGTTGTACAAGGCCTTGGGAGACCACACCTGGAGTATTGTGTGCAGTTTTGGTCCCCTAATCTGAAGAAAGACATCCTTGCCTTAGAGGGAGTACAAAGAAGGTTCACCAGATTGATTCCTGGGATGGCAGGACTTTCATATGAAGAAAGACTGGATGAACTGGGCTTGTACTCATTGGAATTTAGAAGATTGAGGGGGGATCTGATTGAAACGTATAAGATCCTGAAGGGATTGGACAGGCTAGATGCAGGAAGATTGTTCCCGATGTTGGGGAAGTCCAGAACGAGGGGCCACAGTTTGAGGATAGAGGGGAAGCCTTTTAGGACCGAGATTAGGAAAAACTTCTTCACACAGAGAGTGGTGAATCTGTGGAATTCTCTGCCACAGGAAACAGTTGAGGCCAGTTCATTGGCTATATTTAAGAGGGAGTTCGATATGGCCCTTGTGGCTACGGGGGTCAGGGGGTATAGAGGGAAGGCTGGGGCGGGGTTCTGAGTTGGATGATCAGCCATGATCATAATAAATGGCGGTGCAGGCTCAAAGGGCCGAATGGCCTACTCCTGCACCTATTTTCTATGTTTCTATGTTTCTATGTTTCTATGCATCAACCATAGAAAAGGAATTATTATCTCTTGTTTTGGCTTTACAACATTTTGATGTGTATGTTGGTACAACTCAGAAAGCACTCATAGTTTAACACCGATCATAATCCGTTAGTGTTTTTGAGTAAGATAAAAACAAAAATAGAAGGTTACTGAATTGTAGTTTGATGTTACAGGAGTGTAAAATTTTGATAAATCATATTAAAGGTAAAGATAACGTGATTGCTGACTATCTAGGTGTTGAATGTACAATGTAAATTTTTTTTGATGGAGAGTTATTTTAACATTTGTAACATACCTACTGTATATTAGTTTGCAAGGTTCTGTATGATAATACTGTGTATATTGTGTATGTTGTAGATTTTATTCATTTGTATTATTTTGTAAATAGTTGTTAAAATTTTGCTTATAAAAGACCAAAATTTTCCCTTTTTGGAGGGAGGCGTTACATACCTCGTGGGTATCTTGAGACTGCCTTATGACCATGATGTAATTGAGTATCTTGTGAGCATGATATAATGGTCTTGTGATGGTGGGGTGCTGTAGTTTTCCTGCCAGTGTGAGGTCACGTGATAACATGTTCTCAATAGGTATATAACGGGAAACCCCTGTTGTTACACAGTTGATTCATTATTTAATTCATCAGTTACTCCGTTATGCTGTGTATTCATTTCATAGTGCAGTTTCATTTTAAAGTGGAGTTTTACTTCCTTTTGTAAGTCTAGTATTGCAGAGTAAAGACCTTAGTAAAGTACAGGAACCTGAAGGATTGAGTAAAGTTGGTGTCGTTCAGCAGTTTAATACAGGATTGATCTTATTGAATCTTCATTCAGAAATAGTGGCCTGCTTCTGAGCTAACCACTGTACGATCGGGAAGGTTTGTGCAGTGTCCATTCGCCAGGGAAATGGTCAGTTCCTTTAAGCAGTTTTATTTCCTTTGTCATGAATCCTTTGGACAGAATCAGCAGTAATGTCACGTCTTTGAAGAAATCTGTTTCCAGAGAAGTCTTTCCTTATTGACTGTGTAAATCACTTGGACTTTCGAATTTGCCATTTTAAGATTGTGCTCGAATTTACCACTTTAAGAACTGTTCCAGAGTTGCAGTATGGCAGTTAACTTCCAGTTAAGTTAGTTATTTGAATACTTTTTGCTATTGTTGAGCAGAGTTTGATAAATGTTTATGTTTGTTTATAAAACTTGACTCAATTATATATTCCTTGTAGCTGGACAGCTGGCAGTAGGGTCACCTATGCTAAACAGGTCAAAGAGTGGAGGACAGACTAAGAGTGGTCCACTGGTAAAACAAAATGGTTGCAGAAACAGCAATAAAATATCCTTCTGCATCTGAGTGTGATGACTTTCCTGAGTCTCCAGCTGGGACTTACATGGCAGACTGTAGTGAAAAATAAGAGGAAGCTACTGACATGATGAAGGAAGCCCTGAATACCAAAAGATATGGAGGACCTTCATTGCTGCTCTAAATGTAATGGGCAGCAGGTAAGTAATGAAGGTTTAAAGGCATAACTTGGTGAAAATGCAACAAAGAGCATGTCAGGCAGGCAAAAATAAATGGACTGCTCAGAAAGAAAAAATATAAATAGTCAAGTTGTAGTTTCAAAAAGAGCACTGTTCTTCATGTGATTAACATAAAATCTGATAATGATGAGAGTGACACAGGACTGCGTAGCCTTAAGATTTACTGTGTGAAAACTAACAATAGACAAGCAATATGGCTGACACCAGAAGTAAATGAGAAATTACTTGAAATGGAATTGGACACTGGCTCAGCTGTTTCAGTTAATTCACAAAATGTGTTTGAATGATATATCAAATATTCTGAACTGAAACCTGCAGATTTCGAACTAAGAACTTATACTGGAGAAAAGATAACTCCTATGGTAATGACATTCATAACAGTGAAATACAACAACCAACAAGCCACGTTGAGCTTGCATGTAGTAAAAACAGAAGGGTCAACTTTGTGGGACAGTGATTGGCTGAGACAACTACAACTTGATTGGAAATCCATCAACAATTTGCATGCCACATCCCCTGCAATAGAGTCAACTGAAAGTGAATTCAGAAAGGTACTGGTTGATGCCACAGCAGTATTCAAGGATGACATTGGAAATCTCAAACATTTCAAGGGTAAAATAGTGTTAAATGTAAATGACACAGCCAAGTTTTACTAAAGTTTTACAGTTCTTTAAACCATCTGTGATAAAGTAAACAGTGATCACATGGAGCCTGAAGGAATTCTTTCCAAAGTTGAGTATCTGTGGTGATTTTAAAGTTAACCCAGTACTGAAAGTAAATCAACACCTTCTGTCCAGGATAAAGGATGTCTTTGCAAACATTTCTAGAGGAAAATACTTCAGCAAAGTGGACTTAGCTGAAGCTTACCTGCAGATGGAGATGGAGGAAGAGTCCAAAGTTTTTATCACCATGATAGGCTTATTTTTGGAGTAGTATCTGCAACTGCACTCTGGCAGAAAGCTATGGACCAGGTGCTGCACAGATGCCCAGGTACTCAGTGTTGCCTGAATGACATTATTGTTTCTGGCGAGGATGACAAGGAACCTCTCCAAAATCTCAGGACAGAGTTACAAAGATCAGAAGATTATGGGCTCAGAGCATGACACAACAAATGTGAATTCTTTAAATCAAGCATCACTTACTGTGGCCACATCACTGATGAGCAAGCATTACACAAGTGTGCTGAGAAATTTCAAGCAGTGGTGGTTGTCCCAGGGCCAAAGGACATGTCACAGTTCAGGTCCATTTTTGGATTTGTCAACTATTATGACAGGCTCCACCCAAACCTGGCTGCTGTGCTCCACCCCTTGAACTCATTACTACAGATCTGGAAGAAATGGCAATGGATATAGCAGTGTGAAGCGGCTTTCCAAAAGACTAAAAGGAAATGGTGATGTCAGACACTGTACTCACACATTATGATCCACACTATTCAGAAAAGCTTGCCTGTGACACCTCCCTTAATGGTATAGGTGCAGTCATGTCACAAGGTATGAGTGATGGAAGTGAATGTCCCATCGCCTTAGCATCACGTTTCCTTGCCACTGCAGAGAAAAATTATAAGGCATAAGAACATAAGCTATAGGAGCAGATTTAGGCCATTTGGCCATTGAGTCTGCACTGCCATTTCATCATGGCTGATCCAATTTTCCTCTCAGCCCCAATCTCCTGCCTTCTCCCATATCCTTTCATCCCTTGAGCAATAAAGAATCTATCAACCTCAGCCTTAAATATACATAAAGATTTGGCCTCTTTCACTGTCTGTGGCAAAGAATTCCATAGATTTACCACTCTCTGCCGAAAGAGATTCCTCCTCATCTCTGTTCTAAAAGGTCACCCCTCTGTTCTGAGGCTGCGTCCTCTGATCTTAGACCCTCCCACCATAGAAAATATCCTCTCCACATCCACTCTATCAAGACCTTTCACCATTCAATAGGATTCAATGAGGCCACCCCTCATTCTTCTGAGTTCTGGTAAATACAGGCCAGTTCCGTGCCATAGTCTTAGGCACATACAGTATCTATAGCTAGGGTACCGCAGACCTTTACACAGTACTGTATTTGTCAACGTGGAATGGAGAGCAAGTTTGTAACTTTGGTGGCAGCAAAGGATGTTGGGAATGGTGAGAGTGGAGAGCCACAGGAGAGGTGTGGGACACCAAGCAAGAGAAGGAGTGCCAGAGGCAGGGAGTAGTGTGGGTACAGACACACCCAACCCTGGGACACCAGGCAAGATCATTTGATTCCAAACAATTGGTTCATTGATCATTACAGAATGTCTCTCTGGTGTTTTCTTCTCCCTTTCCACTCCGTTCTCTTTTTCCCAACCATGATTCCCCTCTCCCTGCCCCCTTCCCAGTCTCAGTCCTCAACAGAAACCCATATCAGAATCAGGTTTATCGTCACTCACTGATGTTATGAAATTTATATTTCTTTTTGTGGCATCAATACAGTGCAATAATAAAATTACTACAGTATTGTGCAAATGTCTTAAGCAGCATATGCATATATATGTGCCTACGACATTTGCACTGTGCTGTATATATAGTGAAAAATGACTAGAGAGCAATACGTTACATACTTACGTTGGGATGAATTCTATATTCAGCTGGAGTTCATAACTAAGTAGGGAAGTAGCGTGTTTACTATTTCTGTAATATTTGAGTAATATTGTAAATATATTGTTTCATTAAGATTCTTTGCTTATATAATTCATTGTTGGTTATGTAAGAAGTACATGACTAAAATAAATCATTACGCCACCACATCATATCTGAATACCTCACTAAAAAAATAAGTAGGCAGGTATCCTGGCTCCAGTATTTTGCTTTCAATCAGTTTCTGGAGTTCAAAACACAACAGAGAGGAGTTTAGTTTCTGTGATGTGCACAGTTGTGTCTGCAACTCTATGTCATTTCTTGAGGTCTTGAACAGAGCATTTGCCATACCAAGCAACACATATGATGCTTTCTATGGTACATTGAATTAACAAAGGTGAAGGTCAACATGCCAGATTTCTTCAGCCACTTGATGAACTCAAGGTCGGGGATACTTTCTTGGCCATAGTATCTACATGGTTGGACCAGGACAGGCCTAGGAACTTGATGCTGTCAATCCTCTTAATCTGTGCACCATTGATGTAAACAGGAGCATGTGCACTGCCTTCCTGAAGTCAATGACCAGCTCTTTTGTTTTGCTGACATTGGGGGAAGGTTGTTGTCAAGACGCCATATCACTAAGATATATACTCCTATGCTGGAAAATCTGTAATGAAAATGGAAATGTCAGTAACACTCACCAGATTAGGCAGCATTCATAGATAAGTGATTTCAGCATCTTTTGTTTTTACTTTCATTTACATGACACGATCTGTAATATTTTACTATGCTGAACAGCCTATAACCACGAGATCTGCTGCAGCAGACTGAGATGATTCTTCTTTCTCTGAGAGCTACCATCAGTCAAGTGCAGTGTACAATAGTTGGATTGACACAAAGGATGAGGGAGCTGCCCTATATTCAAAGTAATTAATTATCAAAGTATTTATATGTCACTATATGCTAGCCAGATATTTATTTTCTTGCAGGCATTCACAGTAAAACAATGAAATACTACACACAAAGAATGACAAACAGTCAATGTGCAAAAGAGGACAAACTGTGCAAATACAATAATAATAATAATCCATAAAATGAAGAAGTTATCACTATTGAAGAAAAAGTTAACCAATTGGAAGAGAATGACCCTCCCCATGACCTGAGCAGAACAGATGTCAAAAAGAAAGTGTTGAATGCCTGGCTCAAAGTTGAAGATCACTTTCCAGAAATAGAAGGGTTCCTTGTGGCAATACAGAACCAGATGATTAACACAAAAAATGATCAAAAATACACAATAAAAGACTGACAAATTCAAGGTAATAAATGCAGAAAATGCAAAGAGAAACCAGAAACAATCCATCAGATTACAGGATCCTGCAGCAGTTTAACTCAATCTGATTACTTACACAGGCACAATCAAGTGGCAAACTTCATTCATCAAAATCTTGCTTTAAAATACAAACTCATAAAAAACTGTATCTTACTATAAATACAAGCTTGAGCTGAAAAAAATAATAATAAATAAGTAAGTAAATAATACTGAGGACATGACTTGCAGAGTCCTTGAAAACAGACAGAAATTAAGGAAGATTGGATTGCATTTACCATGGTTTAGAAGAATGAGAGACAATTTTGATGTCATGGACAAGATTCTGCAAAAGACATGTAGAATAGAGTCTGAAAGGCTGTATCTTCCTGGTGGGGAGTTGAGAAATAGCAGAGTATAAACTCCAGGTAAGAGGGGGTCATTGAGGTAATCTCCTTATACAGAGGGCTATACATCTTTGGGATTTTGCTCCTCAGCGGGCTGAAGGCTCAGTCATTGAGCATGTTAAAGGCTCTGATGGATTAATTTTTGAAGACCAAGGATATCAGTATATAGAGATCAGGCAAAAAAGTACACAAGGTTTATGACCAGCCATCATCCTTTTTAATAGTGGAGCAGAACTGCAAAGTCACAAATGTTGTTCTGCCTGCTCATTTTTCTAGTTTTCATACGTCATGGTTTTGTATCTTGCAGAGTAAGTTCTGGTCACCAAATTATGGGAAAGATGTCAACAAAATAGAGAGAGTACAGAGAAGATTTATTAGAATATTACCTGGATTTCAGCACCTAAGTTACAGAGAAAGGTTGAACAAGTTGGGTTACATTCTTTGGAGCGTAGAAGGTTGAGAGGGGACTTAATAGAGGTATTTAAAATTATGAGGGGGATAGATAGAGTTGACGTGGATAGGCTTTTTCCATTGAGAGTAGGGGAGATTCAAACAAGAGGTTGTGAGTTGAGAGTTAGGGGGCAAAAGTTTAGGGGTAACATGAGGGGGAACTTCTTTACTCAGAGAGTGGTAGCTGTATGGAACGAGCTTCCAGAAGAAGTGGTAGAGGCAGGTTCAATACTGTCATTTAAAGTAAAATTGGATAGTTATATGGACAGGAAGGGAATGGAGTGCAGGTTGGTGGGACTAGGTGAGAGTAAGCATTCAGCACGGACTAGAAGGGCCAAGATGGCCTGTTTCTGCACTGTAATTGTTATATGGTTATATGGTTATAGAGTGGTACCTCTCACAGTGGTGAACTTTTGGGTTGTAGGATGATACATTACTGAGGCACACAGGGTAAATTGTAATGTCGGAGTTACGGGATTTGGATGAGATATTTGAAGCACTTCTGGTGCATCAGCTGCACATTGTGGGTGTCATGGGATTACTTAAAAGGGTCGGTCGATTTGTCTCATCTAACACCGTCAAAATGGCAAATTTACTTGTTTATCTCAAGGCTGTTTATGAGGGCTGGCTCTACAAAACTGACTTTGTACTCTTGCTTTATAACAGTGGCTGTGGAAGTGCTAAAAAGTGAAAACATTGATGAAATGTGATTTCATTCACAAGAGATGAATGCTATTTGGAATCTAACTCAATTTTACTGGAACCTGCTCCATTGTGAGGCCAAGTTATGACACAATTAAGTTCATTGTCAAATAACTTGAACATCCTGGATTCTGGCACCTGTATAATTAGGGTCTGGAAATAAAAAAGTGATGCAATTTGAAAATAGCTCATAAAGCAATGGGGAGGAACATATCAGTCAATGCAGATTTACATGATATTAGATCATTTTTCCCAAAATATGCTAATACCATCAGAATAAACAAAACAGGCCAAATCTTGCAAGACCTGGCAGATGCTGCTGAAGGGAGTCACTGGTGCTCAGCCATTCAAACTGCAGCCAAACTAGATTTGTGTGCATGTTCTGTGAGTCCAGGACATACTGAGAAATTCTATGGGTGGGAATGTTGAATTAGTCACCATGTACCTGGCATGTTATTTGAAATCTCCTCACGAATCCTGTGCCTGATGAGACCTGACATATGGTATGAGATTCAAAGCAGATTCTAAACTTGCAGATTAAAAGGCTGTTTGAAGGTGGCTCTTTTTTTAATTTAAAGTTTTAAATAATTTCTGTGCTTTTAATTACTATTTCATTTACTTTTGTAACAATAAACACACTTTTAATAATTTTTATATATTTCAGTTATTTATTTTAATTTTGATATTTTCTATTATCTGTTTCTTGGCCAAATTTAAAAAGCTGTTGAAATCCATGAAAACTTTGATAGAAGGAAAGGATCCACCGCTTCTTTTGCCTTCTATTTTAGATATCAGGTGTTTCAACGGCAGAGCCTCTGCCCTCAGTGCCTATGGCCTCACTGCCCAATATTAAAGTGAAAATGGTTCCACTGAGAGATCTTCAACCAGTGATATTAACTGTTCTTTTTTCTGGTTTCCACAGATGCTGCCTGACCAGTTGAGTTTTTTCTGCATATTTTTCTTTTAACTTGAAAATACAGAGGACCAGGGATATTGACCCTCTCATCCAAACCAAATTCACCGATTCACAGATAGAGAACTCAGTCTAGCAAGGCTCTGCTGAATAGGCTCAGCAGCCTCATTCTACATCAATAATTCCAAAGGACAAAATTTTAATTGACACTGCTGCAGAGCAGGGAATGAGGTAATTTGCACCACTTGGCAATGCTTCTGTAATAATTGCCAAAAACCGTGAGTGTCTCATCACACCCACAAAACAATGTAATCATGTTAAACAGTGGTGGTTTCCCACATCAAATGGCCTTGGTTTTATACTGTTATTTGAAAATTGCACACTAATACCTCAGACAAATTAGGTTACAACCTACATGTCAATGATTGAGTGTTTTTTTGTGTGTCGAGTAACTGAAACCATAAAAATTATCTTATGCATATTTCAATTATTGCTAAACAGTGTTGCTGATTGCTTCCTACAGCTTTGTTGAAAAATAACAACAAAAAATGGTGGATAAATCCACCAGTCAGGCAGCATCTTTGGAGGGAGAAGCAGAATCTTTCAGATTTTCAGATGGTTGTTCAAGAAAGGAGAAGAAGTAAAAGAATGAAAAGAACAGACATGTAGGAGTAAGAAATGTTGTTGCAAGTAACTATTTGTGGATAAATTGTATTTTTCTCATTTTTTCTCTTAGCCTACTTTATGATACCTTTAGACATTAGAGCAGAACTGGGTCATTCAATCCACTGAGTAAGCTTCACCATGTGATCACAGTTCATTTATTTTTCTGTCTTAACCCACTCTCCTGCATTCTGCCCGAAACCTTTGACACCCTTACTGATCAAGAATCTGTCAACCTACACTTTGAATATACCCATGACTTGGCCTCCACAGCCATATGTGGCAATGAACCACCCTCTGACTAAAGACGTTCCTCCTCATCTCTGTTCTGAAGGGACATCCTTTATTCTGAGGTTGTGTTTTCTGGTCCAGGGCTGTCCTACTATTGAGAACATATTCTCCATGACCACTCTATCCAAGCTTTCAATATTCATTACGCTTCATTGAGATCCCCCGCCCCACCCCCTTCCTTATAAACTTCAATAGGTACAAGCACAAATCATCAAACACTTCGTATATGTTAACCCTTTCATTCCTGGAATCATTGTCATAAACCAGCACAGCCTTCCTTTGATAAGGAGCCCAAGCCTGCTCACAATACTCCAAGTGTGATCTGGCCAATGCCTTATAAATCCTCAGCATGACATCCTTGTTTTTGCATTTTAGTCCTCCTGAAATGAAGACTAACATTGCATTTGCTTACCTTATACTGACTTAACCTGCAAGTTAACCTTTAGAGAATTCTGCACTGAGACTCCCAAGTCCCTTTGAACTTCAAATTTCTGAGTTCTCTCCCCAATTAGAAAACAGTCTATACCTTTATTCCTTCTATCAACATGCACAACCATACACTTCCCTGTGCTGTATTCTATCTGCCACTTCTTTGCCCATTCTTCCAGCTCGTCAGAGTGCTTCTGCAGCCTCTCTTAACACTATCTACCCCTTTACCTATCTTCCTATCATCAGCAAACTTAGCCACAAATCCATCAATTCCATTATCCAGATCATTAAAGTAGCGGACCCAACACCAACCCCTGCAGGATACCACTAGTCACCAGCAGCCAACTAGAAAAGGCCCCTTTATTCCCACTCTTTGCCTCCTGCCACTCAGCCAATCTTCTATCCATACTAGTATCTTTCTTGAAATACTATATGCTCCTATGTTGTTTAGCAACCTCACATACAGCACCTTGTCAAAAGTCTTCTGAAAACACATGTAACCATCATGAACCCGACTCTCCTTTGTCTATCTTATCTATTAGCTTCTGAATAAACTGCAACAAATTTACCAGGCAAGATCTCCCCTTAAGGAAACCATGCTGACTTTGGCCTATTTTATTATGTGATTCTACCTGGAACATCATCCTTAATAATGGACTCAAAAATCTTACGAACTACCGAAGTCAGGCTAACTAGCCTATAATTTTCAGTCTTTTGCCTCCCTCCCTTCTTAAAGAGTGAAGTGACATTTGCAATTTTCCAGTCTTTCAGAACCAGTCCTGACTATTTATTGAAAGATCATTACCATTGCTTCCACAATCTCTTGAGCTACAGTGGTTCTTTCAGAACCTTGGTGTGTATCCCCTCTGGTCCGGATGACTTATCCATGTAATGTGTGACACCAAGCAGAGGTACCGGACGGATGATGCTAATGAGAGAGATAAGAAAGACAATGGAGAAGCATTCAAAATGCTAATAAGAGAGAAGAGAGGGATTAACTGGAAAGCTACACAATTCAGATATTGACAGACTGGTTGCTTTGAACCTGAACTGTTTGAAGTTTGATGGACAGGTGATACCCCAGCAGGGGGATAAAAGGAGCAGGTTTGCTAAGGCACGAGACGCACCATGAGATCCTAGAAAGAGCAGTGTGCCCCCACAAGTTGGTGAGAGTTTGGAGGACCGGTTTGCGGGAACCGACCAGAGGCTCACAGGGTGTAAAGGTACGATCGGTGGGAACCTGGGATGTGTGTCTGCCCTTGCCTGGGTGCCGGGTTCACCACGGAAGAACGATCGTATCCGGAACGGAGGGTTCACAGTCGGTGACCACAGCGGGATCAGAAGACATCAAAAAGGTCTGCCCGAAACCAAAAGCATCTCTCTCTCTCTCTCTCTCCCCAATGGTACGACAACAGTTACCCCTAGACTGCGATAGAGCTTGGTTGATTCTTATTACCCTAGTTCTGTGTATATGTGTGTATTATCATTGCTAACCTGTTACATTTATATCCTTACGATTAGAGCACTGTATTATTTATGTCTTTAATAAAACTTTATTAGTTCCTAGTAATCCAGACTCCAATGAGTGTTCCATTTCTGCTGGTTTGGCAACCCAGTTACGGGGTACGTAACATCCAACTTCAGACCTGCAGCATCCCAAGCACCTTCTCTTCAGCAATAGTGATTATACTCACTTCTGCCCCTGACTCTCTTGAATTTCTGGCATACTGTTGCTGGTGTCTTCCACACTGAGTATGTCTGCCATTTCTTTGTTCTCTATTACCACTTCTCCAGCATGATTTTTCTGCAGTCTAAAATCCATTCTTGCCTCTCTTATACGCTCTATATATCTTTAAAAAAACTTTGGCATTTTCTTTCATTGTAATTTACTTTCATATTTTGTCTTTTCTACCCTTATTGCATTTTAGATACCTTCTATTGGTTTTCAAAAGCTTCCCAATCCTCTAGCTTCCTGTTAGTTTTTACAATATTGTATACCCTCACTTTTGGTTTCTCTGCTATCTTTGACTTCCCTTCTCAACCATGATTGCTACATCCTCTTTGTAGAATCCTTCTGCATTGGGATGAACTAATCCTGCATCTTCCAACCTACTCCTAGAAACCTCTGCCATCGCTGCTCTGCTGTCATCTCTGCTATTGTCCTTTTCCAATCAACTTTGGCCTGCTCCTCTCTCATGTCTCTGTAATTCGCTTTACACGGCTGTGATTCTGATACATCTGATTTCAGAGTCTCCCTCTTAAACTGCAGGATGACGTCCATCATATTATGATCATTCACAAAACGCTGGTAACCAGGATGGGGAGTGGAAAAAACAGAGGAGGGGAGAAATGACTGGAATTACCCGATTTTCCCATTCTACCGGTATATTGAAGTGCCCCTATGACCACTGTATGATGCCTTCTTTTTAATCTCCAATTGTGGTTTGTATCCCACATCATAGTTACTATTCTGTACTTAACTCCCAATAGAGACCACTTATTCTTGCCTGCCTGTCTTTTCGATGGGTTGTGTATCTTTGGATGTTCATCTCAGCTGCGATCTTTTTTCAGCCATGACTCTGTTTTGCCCTTAACATCATAGCTGCCAATTTCTAATTGCACTACAAGATCATCTGTTTTCCCCTTCTGAAGGGAAACTTTCTCCTTGCATTCATCCTGTGAAGACCTGTGGACATTGTATAAGTTTTAATGAAACTCTCTGTCATTTTCCTAAACTCTGGAGAATTCAAGCGTAGTCCTCTCCTTGTATTGCGAAGTCACCACCCCAGGCGCCAGTTGAGTAAATATTTGCTGCATACTCTGTAGACAAGTATACCTTTTTTAGATAAAGACACTAAAACTTTACATCATATACCAAGTGTGGCCTCACCAGGATTCCCTATAGTTGTAATGAGAAACATTAATGCCTTTTGCAGAGGAGAGAATAAGGCGTTTTGGGATTACATACAGACAACATTTCCTGAGGACATGGGCAAATAAAGCTTGTTGCAGCTGCATTATATTTCAGTAGCAATGAACTGGGTTGTGGTAGTGCAAGATTTCAGCTTTCACACAAGTGATGTTAGTAAGCAGATGTGAGGCAGTCTTTTTTTTTAAATGAGGATTGCAGCACAATTATTGTAATGCAGCCAAATACACTGCATTGGCCCAGATGGAAACAGAATAAGAAATGGAAATGTAAAAACAGTGATGACTGAAGGGGAAGAAAATAAAGTTCGCTGTATTCACCAAAGAGTTTTGATTTCCTAACTCTGTTCTGTAAAGAAAACAACCACAGTATTGAATGGGATATTGAACTTCTTTGGAAGAAGTCACAGAAGACTATTTTGTGTTTCCAAATAAATTACCAGAATTGTTTATCTCCTGCCACCATCACAGCAATTAGCAAATAAACAGGAGATGATGTATATTTTTAAGAAGTATCCAAAACCACTTATGGATTAAAGACAACTTTTCTTACCACAAGATTTCTCAAAACTCAATGACTGTTGAATAGCATTTCAGCAAAAACACTGTCACAAACTCAACCTATTTTTATGCAACATTGTTCATAAGTGTTCACTCCCTATTTTACCGTCAAGCCATTCTTCAACTCTCATAATTACATCTTAGAACCATAGAACCATAGAAACTACAGCACAGAAACAGACCTTTTGGCCCTTCTTGGCTGTGCTGAACCATTTTCTGCCTAGTCCCACTGACCTGCACACGGACCATATCCCTCCATACACCTCCCATCCATGTATCTGTCCAATTTATTCTTAAATGTTAAAAAAGAACCCGCATTTACCACCTCATCTGGCAGCTCATTCCATACTCCCACCACTCTCTGTGTGAAGAAGCCCCCTCTAATGTTCCCTTTAAACTTTTTCCCCCTCACCCTTAACCCATGTCCTCTGGTTTTTTTCTCCCCTTGCCTCAGTGGAAAAAGCCTGCTTGCATTCACTCTATCAATACCCATCATAATTTTATATACCTCTATCAAATCTCCCCTCATTCTTCTACGCTCCAGGGAATAAAGTCTTAACCTATTCAACCTTTCCTAATAATCTTAAATTATTACCTAATCTATACCTGTCATGGTCCAGTCCGTGAAGTCCGCGTTCCGGTTCATGGTCCGGTCCGATGTTCCTTATTCCAGATTTTTCAGTTTTCACTTGTCTTGTCGTGTGCCTTAATTAAGGCACGTGATTCACATTTTGGGCTAGCTACATAAACAGCTCCTGGGTTCAGCTTCATTTGCTGGTTGTTGGCGGTGCGGCTGGTGCTCTACTGTGCGGCCAGACTGCTGGGGTGTTGTGCGGGACATTCTGTGGGAATTATGACCGACGGCCTGTATAGGTCTGGAACAATATTCGTACATGGTCCCTTGCAAACTCTGATAGGATGGCAGGGAGGGACACTGATGGTGACAGTAATAGCACGGAGTTTGCGTGGGAAGAGGTGGGGAGAGGGAAGAACAGGAAGATGATGGGTCGGAAGAGAAAGAAAGGAGGTGGGTCTAGTGTAGGTGGATCAGAAAGTGAGGGAAGAGAAGTTAAGGAGAAGGGCCCGAGGGCAAAATTGCTAAATGTAGTGGCAAGATTTGAGGGGGAAGGGGGAGTAAAGAAAATCGATCCACTTAACAAAAATCATCAGGGGGCAAGTAGGGGAGGTGAACCATGCGAGAATTTTAGGAGATAGAAACCTGCTGATAGGATGTAGAACTGAAGAGCAGATGGAGGTGGCAATAAAAGTGACTAATGTTGGGAAAGTCAAAGTGTCCAGGGTTGTAAGAGTTGGATCACAAAGGGACAATGATTGCAAGGGGATGATCTCTGGGGTTCCCCTCAGTGTTAATATGAAGGAGCTAGTGGAGAACTTGAGGGTGAGGAATAGTTCAGTGAAGAGTGTGAAAAGAATGACAAGGGGAGCAGAGAAAAGGGAGGCTGAAACCGTTCTGGTAGAATTTGAGGATATGGTGCCTCCAAAGGAGTTATGTATTGGATTCCTAAGATACAATGTAAGAGAATATATATTAAAACCTATGAGGTGTTTCAATTGCCAGGAGTTTGTGCATGTGGCCAAACTGTGCAAAGGAAAGAGAAGATGTGTAAGGTGTGGTGGGGAACATGAATACGGAAAATGTGGAGAGGGAGTGAGACCAAAGTGCTGTAATTGTGGAGGTAACCATAGTGTAGCGTACTGGGGATGTGAAGTGTTGAAAAAAGAGGTGGAGGTGCAGCAGATAAGGGTGAAGGAAAAAGTCTCATATGCTGAGGCAGTCAAGTTGCTCCTCTTCTGAGTCGAGGGTCCAACCTCACTGCAACTTGTTCCTGGTAGGTCATCCCCACCAACAGTATCCAAAATGGTATACTTATTGTTGATGGGAATGGCCACCGGGGTGCTCTGCTCTCTCTGCCTGCTCCCCCTCGATCTCCTGACAGTCACCCAGTTGCCTACCTCCCGTATTTTCAGTGTGACTACCTCCTGATAACTCTTATCTATCTCTGTCTCTGACTCCCGAATGATCCGTAGTTCATCCAGCTCCAGCTCCAATTCCCTAACTCGCTCTGATAGGAGCTGCAGCTGGATGCAGCTTCTGCAGATGTGGTCATCAGGGACAACTGCGTTGACCCTGACCTCCCACATACTGCATACGGAGCACACCACTGCTCTAATTATCTCCCCCATTGCCTGATCCCAGACTAGTCAGAATAAATGAAAAAGTACCTACCGACCTTACCTTTTTCCTCAGCAAGCACGTACTCAGGCTCACTGATTACCTCTCACCGAAGACCCCCTTACGCCGAAGCCCACTGAGCCAAAGCCCAGCCCTCTGCTCCCGCGCACTCCGCTGCCCGCACCTGCAAGTGGGCCTCTTTTTAAACTCCGCGCTCGCCGCTGACGTCACCCGTGCCTGCGCAGTTTTACCTTCCTCCTCAGGTAATGTCTAGGTAGTCCCGATCTTCCTCAGCCTACCTACAACGGCTGATCCTCCGATCCTCCGATCTCCAGTCGTCCGTCGACCTCAAGCACTCCTTGCTCCCGCATACTCTCTGATCATAATGCATACTCTCTAAACCAGGCAGCATGAGGAGGTCCTGGAGAGTGACTATAGAGAGCTTGGTAGGAAGTTGAAAAGCAGGACCTCAAGGGTGGTAATCTTAGGATTGCTACCTGTGCTACGTGCCAGTGAGGGTAGGAATAGGATGCTCTGGAGGATGAACAAGTGGCTGAGGAACTGGTGTAGAGGGCAGGGTTTCAGATTTCAGGATCATTGGGACCACTTCTGGGGCAGGTGGGACCTGTACAAGAGAGACGGGTTACACTTGAACTACAGGGGGACCAATATACTTTCACTGAGGTTTGTTAGTGCTGTTGGGGAGGCTTTAAACTAGATTTGCAGGGGGATGGGAACCAGAGTGCCAGAGCTGACAGTGTGGCTGGGGTGAAAATAAATTATGTTAAAAGTTCAAGCAAATCCGCTAATAGAAAGGTTGTGAGTGGTAGTAAAAATCTTCTGAGGTGTATATATTTCAATGCGGGGAAGGCGGATGAGTTGAGGGCGTGGATTGACACGTAGAATTATGACGTTATAGCAATTAGTGAAACTTGGCTACAGGAGGGGCAGGACTGGCAGCTTATTATTCCAGGGTTCCGATGTTTCAGATGTGATCGAGGCAGAGGAATGAAAGGTGGGGGTGTAGCATTGCTTGTTAGGGGAAATATTACAGCAGTACTCAGGCAGGACAGATTAGAGGGCTTGTCTACTTAGACCTTATGGGTGGAGCTGAGAAACAGGAAAGGTATGGCCACATTAGTGGGATTGTATTACAGACCACCCAATAGTCAGCGAGAATTGGAGGAGCAAATCTGCAGGGAGATAGCAGGCAACTGCAGGAAACATAAAGTTGTGGTGGTAGGGGATTTTAATTTTCCATTTATTGATTGGGACTACCATACTGTTAGGGGTCTAGATGGTTTAGAGTTTGTAAAATGTGTTCAGGAAAGTTTTCTAAATCATTATATATAGAGGTACCAACTAGAGGGGATGCAATATTGGATCTCCTGTGAGGAAACGAGTTAGAACAAATGACAGAAGTCTGTGCAGGGGAGCACTTTGGTTCCAGTGATCATAACACCATTAGTTTCAACTTAATCATGGACAAGGATAGATCTGGTCCTAGGGTTGAGGTTCTGAACTGGAAGAAGGCCAAATTTGAAGCAATGAGAAAGGATCTAAAAAGCGTGGATTGGGACAGGTTGTTCTCTGGCAAGGATGTGATCGGTAGGTGGGAAGCCTTCAAAGGAAAAATTCTGAGAGTGCAGAATTTGTATGTTCCTGTCAGGATTAAAGGCAAAGTGAATAGGAATAAGGAACCTTGGTTCTCAAGGGATATTGCAACTCTGATAAAGATGAAGAGGGAGTTGTATGACATGTATAGAAAGCAGGGAGTAAATAAGATGCTTGAGGAGTATAAGAAGTGCAAGAAAATACTTAAGAAGGAAATCAGGAGGGCTAAAAGAAGACATGAGGTTGCCTTGGCAGTCAAAGTGAAGGATAATCCAAAGAGCTTTTACAGGTATATGAAGAGCAAAAGGATTGTAAGGGATAAAATTGGTCCTCTTGAAGATCAGAGTGGTCGGCTATGTGCGGAACCAAAGGAAATGGGGGAGATCTTAAATAGGTTTTTTGTGTCTGTATTTACTAAGGAAACTGCTATGAAGTCTATGGAAATAAGGGAAACAAGTAGTGAGATCATGGAAACTGTACAGATCAAAAAGGAGGAGGTCCTTGCTGTCTTGAGGAAAATTAAAGTGGATAAATCCCCGGGACCTGACAGGGTGTTCCCTCGAACCTTGAAGGAGACTAGTGTTGAAATTGCAGGGGCCCTGGCAGAAATATTTAAAATGTCGCTGTCTACAGGTGAGGTGCCGGAGGATTGGACAGCGGCTCATGTTGTTCCTTTGTTTAAAAAAGGATTGAAAAGTAATCCAGGAAATTATAGGCCAGTAAGTTTAACGTCGGTAGTAGGTAAGTTATTGGAGGGAGTACTAAGAGACAGAATCTACAAGCATTTGGATAGACAGGGACTTATTAGGGAGAGTCAACATGGCTTTGTGCGTGGTAGGTCATGTTTATCCAATCTATTGGAGTTTTTCGAGGAGGTTACCAGGAAAGTGGATGAAGGGAAGGTAGTTGATATTGTCTACATGGACTTCAGTAAGGCCTTTGACAAGGTTCCGCATGGGAGGTTAGTTAGGAAAATTCAGTCGCTAGGTATACATGGAGAGGTGGTAAATTGGATTAGACATTGGCTCAATGGAAGAAGCCAAAGAGTGGTAGTAGAGAATTGCTTCTCCGAGTGGAGGCCTGTGACTAGTGGTGTGCCACAGGGATCAGTGCTGGATCCATTGTTATTTGTCATCTATATCAATGATCTGGATGATAATGTGGTAAATTGGATCAGCAAATTTGCTGATGACACAAAGATTGGAGGTGTAGTAGACAGTGAGGAAGGTTTTCAGAGCCTGCAGAGGGACTTGGACCCGCTGGAAAAATGGGCTAAAAAATGGCAGATGGAGTTTAATACAGACAAGTGTGAGGTATTGCACGTTGGAAGGACAAACCAAGGTAGAACATACAGGGTTAGTGGTAAGGCACTGAGGAGTGCAGTGGAACAGAGGGATCTGGGAATACGGATACAAAATTCCCTAAAAGTAGCGTCACAGGTAGATAGGGTCGTAAAGCGAGCTTTTCGTACATTGGCCTTTATTAATCAAAATATTGAGTATAAGAGCTTGAATGTTGTGATGAGATTGTATAAGGCATTGGTGAGGCTGAATCTGGAATATTGTGTTCAGTTTTGGTCATTGAATTACAGGAAGGATATAAATAAGGTTGAAAGAGTGCAGAGAAGGTTTACAGGGATGTTGCCGGGACTTAAAAAACTCAGTTACAGAGAAAGGTTGAATCGGTTAGGACTTTATTCCCCGGAGCGTAGAAGAATGAGAGGAGATTTGATAGAGGTATATAAAATTATGATGGGTATAGATAGAGTGAATGCAAGCAGGCTTTTTCCACTGAGGCAAGGGGAGAAAAAAACCAGAGGACATGGGTTAAGGGTGAGGGGGGAAAGTTTAAAGGGAACATTAGAGGGGGCTTCTTCACACAGAGAGTGGTGGGAGTATGGAATGAGCTGCCAGATGAGGTGGTAAATGCGGGTTCTTTCTTAACATTTAAGAATAAATTGGACAGATACATGGATGGGAGGTGTATGGAGAGATATGGTCTGTGTGCAGGTCAGTGGGACTAGGCAGAAAATGGTTCGGCACAGCCAAGAAGGGCCAAAAGGCCTGTTTCTGTGCTCTACTTTCTATGGTTTCTGTTAAATCTCCTCTGTACCCTTTCCAATGCTTCCACATCCTTCCTATAGTGAGTTGACCAGAACTGGACACAGTACTCCAAGTGTGGCCTAACCAGAGTTTTATAGAGCTGCATCATTAGATCGCGACTCTTAAACTCTATCCCTCGACTTATGAAAGCTAACACCCCATAAGCTTTCTTAACTACCCTATCTACCTGTGAGGCAATTTCCAGGGATCTGTAGACATGTACCCCCAGATCCCTCTGCTCCTCCACACTACCAAGTATCCTGCCATTTACTTTGTACTCTGCCTTGGAGTTTGTCCTTCCAAAGTGTACCACCTCACACTTCTCAGGGTTGAACTCCACCTGCCACTTCTCAGCCCACTTCTGCATCCTATCAATGTCTCTCTGCAATCTTTGACAATCCTCTACACTATCTACAACACCACCAACCTTTGTGTCGTCTGTAAACTTGCCAACCCACCCTTCTACCCCCACATCCAGGTCAATAATAAAAATCACGAAAAGTAGAGGTCCCAGAACAGATCCGTGTGGCACACCACTAGTCACAACCCTCCAATCTGAATGTACTCCCTCCACCACGACCCTCTGCCTTCTGCAGGCAAGCCAATTCTGAATCCACCTGGCCAAACTTCCCTGGATCCCATGCCTTCTGACTTTCTGAATAAGCCGACCGTGTGGAACGTTGTCAAATGCCTTACTAAAATCCATATAGATCACATCCACTGCACTACCCTCATCTATATACCTGGTCACCTCCTCAAAGAACTCTATCAGGGTTGTTGGACACGATCAGCCCTTCACAAAGCCATGCTGACTGTCCCTGATCAGACCATGATTCTCTAAATGCCCAGAGATCCTATCTCTAAGAATCTAGTCCAACAGCTTTCCCACCACAGACGTAAGGCTCACTGGTCTATAATTACCCGGACTATCCCTACTACCTTTTTTGAACAAGTGGACAACATTCGCCTCCCTCCGATCCTTCGGTACCATTCCCGTGGACAACGAGGACATAAAGATCCTAGCCAGAGGCTCAGCAATCTCTTCCCTTGCCTCGTGGAGCAGCCTGGGGAATATTCCATCAGGCCCCGGGGACTTATCCATCCTAATGTATTTTAACAACTCCAACACCTCCTCTCCCTTAATATCAACATGCTCCAGAACATCAACCTCACTCATATTGTCCTCACCATCATCAAGTTCCCTCTATTCATTGAGGACCTCGCTCACTTCCACAGCCTCCAGGCACATCTTCCCACCTTTATCTCTAATCGGTCCTACCTTCACTCCTGTCATCCTTTTTTCTTCACATAATTGAAGAATGCATTGGGGTTTTTCTTTATCCTACTCGCCAAGGCCTTCTCATGCCCCCTTCTTGCTCTTCTCAGCCCCTTCTTAAACTCCTTTCTTGCTTCCCTATATTCCTCAATAGACCCATCTGATCCTTGTTTCCTAAAGTGAATACCAAAGAGAAGTATTCATTGAGGACCTCGTGCACTTCCACAGTCTCCAGGCACATCTTCCCACCTTTATCTCTAATCGGTCCTACCTTCACTTCTGTCATCCTTTTTTCTTCACATAATTGAAGAATGCCTTGGGGTTTTCCTTTACCCTACTTGTCAAGGCCTTCTCATGCCCCCTTCTTGCTCTTCTCAGCCCCTTCTTAAGCTCCTTTCTTGCTTCCCTATATTCCTCAATAGACCCATCTGATCCTTCTTCCACCTGACTAGATTTTCCACCTCACTTGTCACCCATGGTTCCTTCACCCTACCATTCTTTATCTTCCTCACCAGGACAAATTTATCCCTAACATCCTGCAAGAGATCCCTAAACATTGACCACATGTCCATAGTACATTTCCCTGCAAAAACATCATCCCAATTCACCCACAAGTTCTAGCCTTATAGCCTCATAATTTGCCTTTCTCCAATGAAAAATTTTGCTGTCCTCTTTGATTCTATCCTTTTCCATGATAATGCTAAAGGCCAGGGAGTGGTGGTCACTGTCCCCCAGATGCTCACCTACTGAGCGATCTGTGACCTGACCCAGTTCATTACCAAGTACTTGATCTAGTATGGCATTCCCCCTAGTCGGCCTGTCCGTGTACTGTGACAGGAATCCGTCCTGGACACACTTAACAAGCTCTGCCCTATCTAAACCCTTGTAACTAATCAGGTGCCAATCAATATTAGAGAAGTTAAGGTCACACATGATAGCAACCCTGTTATTTTTGCACCTTTCCAAAATCTGCCTCCCAATCTGCTCCTCTGTACCTCTGCTGCTACCAGAGGGCCTATAGAATACCCCCAATAGAGTAACTGCTCCCTTGCTGTTCCTGACTTCCACCCATATTGACTCAAAAGAGGATCCTGCTACATTACCCACCCTTTCTGTAGCTGTAATAGTATTCCTGACCAGTAATGCCACCCCTCCTCCCCTTTTCCCCCCTCTGTGTCCCTTTTAAAGCACTGAAATCCAGGAATATTGAGAATCCATTCCTGCCCTGGTGCCAGCCAAGTCTCTGCAATGGCCACTACATCATAATTCCATGTATGTATCCAAGCTCTCAGTTCATCACTGTTGTTCCTGATGCTTCTTGCATTGAGGTACACACATTTCAGCCCTTCTACCTCACTGTCTTTACACCGTTTATTCTGCTTCTCTTTCCTCAAAGCCTCTCTGTATGTTAGATCTGGCTTTACTCCATGCACTTCTTTCACTGCTCTATTGCTCTGGGTCCCATTCCCCTTGCAAATTAGTTTAAACCCTCCCGAACCATGCCAGCAAACCTACCTGCAAGGATATTGCTCCCCCTCGAGTTCAGGTGCAACCCATCCAACCTGTACAGGTCCCACCTTCCCCAGAAGAGATCCCAATGATCTAAAAATCTAAAACCCTGCTCCCTGCACCAACTCCTCAGCCACACATTCAACTGCCATCTCCTCCAATTCTTACCATCACTGTCACATAGCACTGGCAGTAATCCTGAGAACGCCACCCTTGAGGTCCTGTTCTTCAGCCTTCTGCCTAGTTCCCGAAACTCACACTTCAGGACCTCATCCCTCTTCCTGCCTATGTCGTTGGTCCCAAAATGTATCACGACTTCTGGTTGCTTTGCCTCTCGTACCAGAATGTCGTGCACCCGGTCAGAGACATCCTGGACCCTGGCACCCAGGAGGCAACAAACCATGCGGGTGTCCTTCTCACGTCCACAAAATCTCCTGTCTGCTCCCCTGACTATAGAGTCTCCAATGACGACAGCTCTCCTCTTCTCCGTCCCACCCTTCTGCACCACAGGGTCATACTCAGTGCCAGAGGCCCTGCCACCGTGGCTCACACCTGGTTGGTCGTCCCCGTCAACAGTATCCAGGATGGTAAACTTATTATTCAGGGGAATGGTTACAGGGATGCTCTGCACTACCTGTCTGCTCACCTTCGCTTTCCCACTTCTGACTGTCAGCCAACGGCCTGCTTCCGACAGCCTAGGTGTGACTACCTATTTTAAAAAAATAACAATCCACCAAATTGAAAATAACTCAAAAATAATTTGAAAATTAATATTTTATGTTAAAACATGCTGTTAGATAATTAAAAACATAATTATACATTGCATCAAATAGATTGCTTTTTCAAATAGACAATGACCCCATTCAATGCCACACGAGATATGTAATGCACATGGCCAGATATAAAGTGCATACAAACCTCACTCAGCAACTTACAAAATGCTTCTTGACTCAAAGGTAACTCCAATGACTTCCACTGTAATCCTTACACACCTTCCACAGCTGTGTGCTACAGCAAGGGGAGTGGAAGTCAGGAGACATTGACACAGTCAGTGCATTGATCCAGCACTTGTCTAATGACTCAAAAGCTGGCTGTAAGCATGTTTGGCTCAACATAACACAGGATGTAATATTAAAAATCTTTTGCTGGGTGGAAGGACTTACAGCATGAGCTGCAGTAAATAAATGGATTTTATTTCATGTCATTCATCAGACATCTTTGTTCATTGACTAGTTATGTCATTTCCTTTTTGTCTAATAACTTACGTTGAAGGTTTCCAGATCAAACGTCACCTTTGATGAGGGGATGATGCTGGTGAATTAAATCTAAACTGGTTTCACCAATTCTCAGTGAATTTCACCCTAATCCCAAAAGATAAACTATTAAAACTGCTGAACTCTCTGCCACCACACAGGTCTCACCACATGAAGCACCAGTACTGTTATACTGTTGTTTGATTTGAAGGTATACATGAGTTTGGTTGAAATGACAATAAGCTTGAACTTGTGTTATTCACACTTTTTCCTTGTGCTGTTACAGAAAATTAATAAAGTCATCATCAACTTTGGAAATATCTTTGCAGTACACACACAAGCAAATCAGTGAGCTAAACTCAGTGGCCACTTTATTAGGTACACCGTATACCTGCTTGTTAATGCAAATACCCAATCAGCCATTCATGTGACAGCAACTCAATGCATGATAGCATGTAGATATGGTCAAGAGGATCAGACTGAACATCAGAATGGGGAAGAAATGTAATCTATGTGACTTTGATCATGGTTGGTTCCGGATGGGGTGGTTTGAGTATCTCAGGAACTGCTGACTTCCTGGGTTTACAGAGTCTCTGAGTTTACAGAGAATGGTGAGGAAAGCAAAAAATTCCAGTGAGCAGTTAATGAGAGAGGTCAGAGGAGAATCGTCAGACTGGTTCTGTGATGGATATTCACTGGATATTGGACGTTAAAGATGGCGCCAGTAACTGGCAACTTTGCGCGTGCTCTCCCAAGCAAACTGCCCTCTTCACTATCCTATACCGGAGAAACCCTTCTAAACCTCCAATCTAGCAAGATCAAGATCAACAACACCCTGGCAAAGCTACTGACCCAGCTGGAGACCACCATGTCAGAATTGCTTCTTAAACTCCGGACCGCATCTGGACACGACCAACGAGGTGCACGACGTTCCCAGAGACCCGCGGTCTGCTACCGTGCCGGAGCGCTTGGAGACACAGCCCATTCCGACCAGCACCTCTCCGGAGCAGACAACGACACAGAAGTGATGGCAAAGACTTCAAGGTGCCCCAGACGCTCCCCTGGAGCGACCACTGTAAAGCCCCGTTGGTGGCCATCCACAGCTGCCGGAAGTGAGGCCTCCGCCGCTGACCTCAGAAATCGAGCCCAAGGCTTGACTGGAGCAGAGGCCTCCGCAACTGTGACTTGGCTTAAGGACTTGTTTCAGCAAGGAGCCCAGCAATCCGGGATTAAGTGTCGGCTTCGGGGCCTGACCCAATCGACAGCCCAGGCCCCCGGCAGCTGGAACTGGCAGCGGAGCCTCCCCCGTCACTTGGCCCGACCCGGAGTGCACAACGACGTGACGTGACCTGCCAACATCAAAGAGCTGACAACAACACACTGCACCGATGGAGACCTGGAAAGATGCACTACTTACTAAGGAAGCGTGGTAAAAGAGCTGGGCTGCTGGTCAGATTGAAGCTGAGGGGTTTCAGGGTCCCTGTGCCCACCACTGAAGTGCAAGCCATAGAGAAAAGGTGCATGATCTTAAAGGGAGACTCACCTACTGCAGGGAGATGCAGAACTGCTGTGTATTCTGTTTCACCAAGACCTGGCTCTCCCCTGCCACCCCTGACTGTGCCATCCGACCGGAGGGATTCTTGATCCATCGGATGGACCACATGGCGTCTTCGGGAAAGACAAGGGGTGGTGGTGTCTGCCTACTGATCAACACTGGGTGGTGCTCGGACACAGTGGCACTGACAAGCTCCTGTAGCCCAGACCTGGAACACCTGTCGGTGAAGTGTCGTCCCCACTATCTGCCACTGGAGTTCACCTCGGTCATACTGACAGCGGTCTACATTCCCCCCCAGGCAGACGTGGAGTGTGCTCTGAACATACTGTATGCCAACATCAGTGAACTTGAGACCAGGTATCCGGAGGCTTTGCTCATTACAGCCTGGGACTTTAACCAGGCCAACCTCAGAAAGGCGCTGCCAAAGTTATACCAACATGTCTCCTGCCCCACTAGAGGCCCGAATATACTTGACCACTGCTACAAAACAGTCAAGGATGCCTACTGTTCCATCCCACGACCTCACTTCGGAAAATCGGACCATCAGGCTGTACTCCTCCTCCCGGCATACAAACAGAAACTGAAGCGGGAGTTCACGGTGTCAAAAGTGGTGTCGCGTTGGACGGAGGAAACAGATGAGGTCCTCCATGACTGCTTTGAATCGGTGGACTAGTTGGTATTCAAGAACTCAGCAGCTAACCTTGATGAGTATGCCTCAGCTGTCACGGACTTTATTTGGAAATGCACGGAGGACTGAGTGTCTCGCAAGACGATCCAGGTATTCCCTAACCGGAAACCTTGGATGAATTATGAGATCAAGTCCCTTTTAAAGGCTAGAGCTGTGGCTTTTAGGTCCAGGGATACCAGTCACTACACGGAATCCAGGTGTGAACTCCGGAAAGCCATTAAGAGCGCAAAGAGGCAATATCGAGCCAAGTTGGAAGCCCAGGCTAACCAGAGGGATGCCAGTAGACTATGGCAGGGTCTAAATGAGATCACTGGGCGCAAAGAAAAGGCTGGGAATATCAATAACTGTGGCGCTTCTCTTCCTGGCGAACTTAACGTATTCTACACAAGATTCGAACAGAAGAGGAGCGTCCCGCTCCCTCCGGATGAACCAGATCTGGTGGCATCGAGATTCATCATCACCGAGGAGGACGTTAGAAGGGCCTTCCTGAAGATAAATCCAAGGAAGGCGATGGGCCCAGATGGTGTCCCAGGACAGGTTCTCCGGGCCTGTGCAAGCGAGCTAGCTGGAGTGTTTGCTGACATCTTCAACTGCTCCTTGCTTCAGTCTAAGATCCCCTCGTGTTTTAAGAAGGCAACGATAATCCCTGTGCTGAAGAAGAGCAAGGCGGCATGCCTGAATGACTATCGACCTGTGGCTCTGACATCAATTGCTATGAAGTGCTTCGAGCGATTGGTTATGGCACACATCAATCACAGCCTACCGGTCAACCTCGACGCTTTGCAATTTGCCTACCGGAGCAACAGGTCAACGGCAGATGCCATCTCTCTGGCCCTACGTTCCTCCTTAGAACGCCTGGACAATAAAGACGCATACGTAAGGCTCCTTTTCATTGACTACAGCTCTGCCTTTAATACCATCATTCCAAATAAACTGATTCCTAAGCTCCGGAACCTGGGCCTTAGCAATCAGATCTGCAGCTGGATCTCCAACTTCCTCACAGACAGGACCCAGGCTGTAAAAATAGGGGACAAGCTCTCCTCTACAATCACTCTGAGCACCGGTGCCCCACAAGGCTCTGTACTCAGCCCCCTGCTGTACCCACTGTACACCCATGATTGTGTAGCCAAGTTTCCATCAAACTCAATATATAAGTTTGCTAATGACACAACAATTGTAGGCCGTATCTCGGGTAATGATGAGTTTGAGTACAGAGAGGAAATTAAGAACCTGGTGGCATGGTGCGAAGACAATAACCTATCCCTCAACGTCAGCAAGACGAAGGAATTGGTTGTTGACTTCAAAAGGAGTAGCGGACCACACGACCCAATTTACATCAGTGGTGCGCAAGTGGAACAGGTCAAAAGGTTTAAGTTCCTCGGGTTCAATATCTGCAGAAGATCGTGAACATGACGCAGCACATCACACAAACCAATTTTCCGTCTGTGGACTCACTTTACACCGCACGCTGTTGGAGCAGTGCTGCCAGGATAATCAAGGACACGACCCACCCAGCCAACACACTTTTTGTCCCTCTTCCCTCCGGGAGAAGGTTCAGGGGCTTGAAGACTCATATGGTCAGATTTGGGAACAGCTTCTTTCCAACTGTGATAAGACTGCTGAACAGATCCTGACCCGGATCTGGGCCGTACCGTCCAAATATCCGGTCTTGCCTCTCAGTTTCTTTGTACTACCTTACTTTCCCTTTTCTATTTTCTATTTATGATTTATAATTTAAATTTTTAATATTTACTAATTCAACTATTTTAATATCTTTAATATTTAATATTTGTAATCCAGGAAGTGTGAAGCGCAGAATGAAATATCGCTGTGATGATTGTACGTTCTAGTACCAATTGTTTGGCGACAATAAAGTATAAAGTATAAGTTCAGGGCCAGGGTGTCACTTTTTGCCAAGCTCAGCTTTCTAACATAGCAGCTGTCCCTTGTAGAGATCGAAGAGTAGTTTTTAAGCAAGTCAAACTTCCAACTAATATTCTTTGTTCACCTTGTTCTAGATTAAGATGGCGCTGGTGAAGCTCGGCGATGACTTTCTGGTAGCAAACAAACAATTACTTTGTTAATGACACTTCTTCTCAGATACAATAGCCTGTAACTTCCTTTTTGGAGTTGAGCTTTTGAACTACCTGTACAACCTAATATTTTTGGTATATGAACTGAAGTCTCAAAGGTGCTGAATGGCATGTGCGGGCTAGATCGAGTCAGGGCCCGGGCCCAAGAGTGGAGAATAAGCCAATGATTGGCCATTGCTGGAGTGGACTTGGAGGCGATTCAATGCAGCAGAACTGAGGCGAGGCGAGCAAATGCAGCAGGGCCTGGGCCTGAGCCAAGACCCAAGAGCGATGAGTGACACGAGGTTTGATCAATTTAAGCAGCCAGTTGAATTGGAAATGTTCGGTACGGGCAGAATCGGGCCCGAGAGTGTCTCAAAGCCACAGGGCCTGGGTCTGCGAGCAAGGAACGACCTTCTATTTGGCTGATTTAAGTGCCAGGCTAAATTGAAAAGGTCAGATCTGCCGAGATCAGAGGTGAGGAACGGGCTGGTGCTCAACTCGCTACTCCATGAGGTTTACTTGTCTCTGCACTGAACTGAAGCTGCGGCCTGCAACTAACAGGCAGTGGATCGGCTACAGAGATGACCAGCTTTGTGTCTGTGACTCATTTTCATGAATTTCAGTTCTGAACATAACTTGCTTACTTTTATTGCTTGCATAATTTCTTTTTGTTTCTGCACATTGAGTGTTTGACAGTCTTTTTTTACATTGGGTCTACTGGGTTTCTGTGTTTTGTGGCTGCCAGTAAGGAGACAAATCTCAAGGTTGTATATAATATACATACTTCAATAATAAATATACTCAGACTTTGAACTTCGTTGTAAGCGGGAGCCAGTCTTCAGTTCTTAATGTAAATTACAAACAGTAGTCTGAAGATAAAAGGATAGCTTTGCAAACAAGCAGTACAATCTACAGAGCACAGACTGGTGGTCCACAGCAAGAGGCTGATTGCTTAAGAGCTGCAATGTAAGATAATGGAGTTGTGTTAATTAGGCCTGTATCAAACTAGACAATACTGGCTCTGTTATTTAGTTCAAGGAAGTTTGCAGACCAGATTGATCCTATCACTTAGTTCATCAAATAGCTGATCTATCAACAGTTGGAAGGTTTGTGTACTCAGAGAGTCAGCACTCACGCCATTAATTTTGGTTGTTTAGGAACTCCGACATCAGAACCATTTAGTCCAGCTGTGTAAAAAGGTATCTGAGAAAATTTCATGTGCATGTGCAGTCACCGAACTGACAAAAAACAGTATAACTTGACTGCTTATAACAGTATAAGCAGTCAAGCTTATTAGAAATGGTCAAGGAACAGCAAGAAGAATGACAGGAAGACATGGTGAACTAGAATCCATTCCTCTCCCTTCAATTTCTGCAATGGACTTCATCAGCAACTTGTTATTTAGATTCTGAGAACACACAGTCCTCTTTTATTGTCATTTAGAAATGCATACATGCATTAAGAAATGATAAAATGTTTCTCCGGAGTGATATCACAGAAAACAGGACGAACCAAAGACTAACACTGACAGAACCACATAATTATAACATATAGTTACAGCAGTGCAAAGCAATATCGTAATTTGATGAAGAACAAACCATGGGCACGGTAAATAAAGTCTCGAAAGTCCCCGAGTCGATCGACTCCCGAGTCCATCGACTCCCGAGTCCCCGGTAGCAGGCGGCAAAAGGAAGAAACTCCCTGCCATAAACCTCCAGGCACCATCAACTTGCCGATGCCTTGAAAGCAGCCGACCACAGCCGACACTGAATCCATCCGTCCGAAAACTTCGAGCTTCCGAGCAGCCTCTCCGATACAGCCTCCCGAGCACCATCCTCTGCCGAGCGCCTTCGACCTCGCCCCGGCCGCTGAAACACGCAAAGCCGAGGATTTCAGGGCCTTCTGCTCCAGAGATTCCGGTTACCACACAGTAACAGCGACAGTGAAGCGGGCATTTCAGAAGTTTTCCAGATGTTCCTCCATACTCTCACATCCGTCTCCATCAAATCAGAATTGTGCACAGTCCCTACTTGACAGATAACAGACGTCACCTCTGAAGTGGCTGCGAGCGCTGCTGTCATGCTGCCATCTTCTCCTCCTGTTATTATGTCTTTTTACCTTATAGGAATTGTATCTGTGTTTTGGAAATCCTTTGTGTTTTAGAAATCATTTGTAATTTAGAAATCTTTTATAAGATGGAAGCCCTCTGTGAGCTTTAAATGTGGTTTAAGAATTTGTTCTGGATCTAAACGTGTATCATTAAAATAAGTTTACTACTTTGTTAGCTTGGTGGCGGGGGGTGTGCTCAAATAGTGGGTACTGACAGCTGAACTTGCTATGAAGGATAAACAATGACAGAATCTAGCTTTTGAAGATTAAGTGGCTACAGTATAACCTCCTTTTAGTGAGGGTACCTATATTGGATGGGGCTTAAAATTTTCATTTGAGTTTAGAATTTCGCAGACAGCAACCCCAAGACCATCATAGTTCAAGCTGACAGGTAGTGACAGTAACTCAAGTAACTACATGACACAACAGTAGTGTGCAGAAGGGTATCTCTGAATGCACAACACATCAAACCCTCAAGTGGAAGGGTACAGCAGCAGAGGACCATGAACATAAGTACACTCTGTGGACACTTTATTAGCTACGGGAGGTACCCAATAAAAAGGCCACTCAGTACATATTATTGCAGTATATTTTTTTAAAAAGATACTAATAGTGGAAAGATTTTAAATTAATTGAAATGCATCACCATCCCATCTGATTTGTCAAAGTATTTCCAGACTTCTGTAATTCCTCAATGAGTATAAGTTCAAACTAAAATATTTAATGCACTCTGATTGGGAACAGCTGTCTCCAAAAATTGTTTCAACCGCTTTTCAATTGTCACAGATGTTCAAAGCCATGAAAATACATCTGACATTACTTTTTAGAAAAACCAGTCTGAGAACTTGGAGGATAAACTAAACAAATGTGTGTTAACCAGACTCAGAAATCATCAGCTCATTGTAACATAATTTTTCATCTCTTTGACATGCAATAATAAAGGAATTTGTTTTAGTAGATATCATTTCAAGTCACTTCTTAAAATCCATCTCTGACTAGAATCCTTTAATATCTTAAGTGTCAAATATTGTTTGTAGATGCACCTGTGATGCATCTTGGGAAATAATACAAGTGCTATATACAATCAATACAAGCTGTTATTGTTAGCATAAGTATAAAGTAAGCAAGGATCAAATAAACGTTACATGGGATATATTGTTTATAATGATAAAAAGCAGGACATTGCCAAAATGTAATGAATAATGAACACAATGTAATTATTTTCATATATGAACAGTAACAACAACTTAAACACTAGAATGCAGGGCAGAATTTTTTTAAACAATAAAAACCAGGGTTAAAACACTACTTGACTCACTGAGCTCTTCCAGCAGATTGTTTGTTTCTGAAATCTTTTATCTCAGTATAATTTGTAATATGTTTAAGATTATGTGAAATTTGACAGCTGAGTTACATAGACTTTCTGAGTGGACTTATCTCAATAGCTATGAAATGGCACAGCTATGGCTTTACCATTGTCTGATAGTATCATCAATTGTGTAGCTGTATATTGTAATGTATGGGTTATAATGTTATGATCATACACCTTGGCTTTGAGGAAGTAAACATCACTCAGAGGAGGGAGGACGGCTTTTGAAAATTTTTATCTGGAGTAAGTCATTGTAAATAAAGCTGCACTTAGTCATTTCTTTTCACATTTTAATGAAGATTTTATTTATCAACCTGATCTAGTAATAGAAAACAAAATCTAAATAAGCAAACATTTCAATCATTAATAACTGCTATATGATGCTGTCCTTGATGAATACATGAGCATGTATGATCTGACACATGAAATATTCTAACAATCTGATTCAAGTTTCTGATCCTGTATATGGTTAAATTCCTGCAACCTGATACTATTTTTTAGTGTGCTTTCCAGTAGATCAAATAATCTCTCAACTGCTGCATAATCTGTTGTCTATTAATAAAGAGCTGGGGGCCTAGAAATTGCAATGTGCCCAAAATGTGTTCAAGCAGTACTGTGTGAGGCTCCTCCAGAGCTCAGATATTCTACCATGCATGGGGCTCCAGGTCTATTCCTCCCAGTTTAGCACCACTGTGCAGAAGTGTGATTGTCTGAGGAAGTGTGTTCAGGAATGGACTGGTGGAGACTGTGAGGGAAATGATTAAGGTTGGAGGAAAACTGTATAGAGGAGGTAGGGGCTGAAGAGGGAAGGATCATTCTATTGTCTACATGTACTTCAAAAGTTTTTTTTAAAACAGAATGCCCTTTATCAAGGCTAGTAAATTCTTAACTAAAGGCCGGCACATCTATGTATCAACACTTCATAGATATATACTTGCATCATATACAGCATTTTTCTATATTGTATGCAAACTGTAGGGCATATGGTAAAAGAATCTTGTACACTGGGAATACTATTCAGATTCATTGGTGGAAGAAGACCTTAGCTGGGGCAAAAAACATAGAATGCTGATAATGCCTCAATAATCAATAAATTAATGTGACCAAAATAATGTGGCACAACAATTCAAAATTTGTACACTGTGATCAACACTGCAGCTCAGTGCATATGATCCTCCATGAACAGGTCACAGATGTCAGAACCGTACTTATGATCGTTCACGTTGTGCTGTGCAGCTGAAAGGTAGCTCATTCTGACCAGCTGGTCTTTTCCATTGCTGTATTTCACACAGTCATTTCCAAGCAAGAATCCCCCAGCGCAGCTGCTGTTAGCCCAGATTCTGTCAAACATCCAATGACATTACAGGTCTGTGTACCACACATTTCCTCCAAAAGTGAGAGAGATAGTAGAATATGGGAAAACCCTCGACTACCTTATTAACTTACAAAAAGTCTGGGTATTTTGTGGAATTATTTCATATTCTGGAGTGTTCAAGGTGCAGAGTGACGACACAGTTAAGTAAAAGCCTAAGTGGTCGCATCGCTGGCCGTCACATAGTATCTAACAGTGTGACTTTTCAATGGCCAGCAAATGCTAGATAATTACCAGGAGCTTGCTTCTTTGATTATTTTTTTTCAGTGACACATGACCTGCACACAGCAATCAGTGACTGTTTCATTAGCCTGAGGCTCACAGGGAACTGGAATTACTTGCAGCATCAGGATACATTAGGGCACATGGGAGAAAGGGACCCCTGAAGCAAACTAGGGTGACATGCCCCACCCTCCCCACCTATTTTCCTTCATTTCTATGGCAGCATTTTATGCAGCTAACTGTGGCTATAATGGAGAATGCTAACCTTGAACACGCCACTTTAATTTCTCTCCTGTGACTCCTGAAGTCTTAGTCCATCCATAAGATCTACCTCTTTCTCTATTGACATCTCACCTTGTTCTCCCCAACTTCTCATTGAAGTGTTATTTCCCTTCCTGGTCCCTATGGCAGCTGGCATTTTAAGTCTCTTCTCCTCATCAGGTAATGTCTCTTTCCCCTTCAATATTGTCATCCGCAGCCCATTGTCAAAGGAAAGAGACACTCAACCCTTTCATCCTTGGGAATGATCACTTCTCAAATGTTCTTCGACTGTCTGACTGTATTGTCTGATTGCTAATCTCTCCTTCCAAGTCCACGAGCAAGCTTTTATTTCCCAAATCTCTACCAGCCTCCAAGCAGTTCCTAGCATATCAGCTGGTAAACTTTAAGCATTAGATTTTCCAATTTAACTATCTTTGTTTCTGCACGCTTTGAGACTTTGTTTAAAATATTTGATTCTGATTTGTGCCTCTGTGTTAAATTTTATTTGATAACACTGTACCTTGGGACACTTTGTTATATTAAAGGTGTTGACTAAATGTAAAATTATTACAATGGGGGGCATTGGGAACGGATCCAAATGCAAGACACAGACACTGAAGTACTAGGAACAGGAACGGACAAAATTAAATGACAGGACAGGACGCAGACTAGGAGTAGGGACAGGAGCACAGACTAGGCTGGGGGAGCAGCACCAGGACAAGGGACTGGGAACAAGGAGCCTGGGCATGGACTCCAAGCCAGAGACTGGGCAAGGACCCAGAACCTGGGTCTTGACTCAGGCTCGGACCCCAAAACCAAGCAAACACGTGATGAGGCTTGGGTTCTTGGAGACCAGGCGAAGACGTGACAAGGCTCGGTTTCATGGAGACCAGGCAAAGACGTGATGGGTCAAGGGTACTTCGAGACAACTCCTAGGCAAGATGCGGGACTCCCAGTCAGGACATGGGACTCCACTCCACGGAGGCAAGGACAGGGAGGGATAGACCCAACCACAGGGTAACGGCAAACGGCCTGGCTTACCTGACGGAGACAAGGGACAGAAGGACCCGAAACCTGGGTCTTGACTCGGGCTCGAACCTCAAAACCAAGCGAAGACGTGAGGAGGCTCAGTTTCTTGGAGACCAGGTAAAGACGTGATGAGGCTCGGGTTCTTGGAGACCAGGCGAAGACGTGACGAGGCTCGGGTTCTTGGAGACCAGGCAAAGACGTGATGAGGCTCAGGTTCATGGAGACCAGGTGAAGACGTGACAGGGCAAGGGTACTTCGAGGCAACTCCCGGGCAGGACATGGGACTCCTGGGCAGAACGCGGGACTCTACCCCACGGAGGCAAGGGACAGGAAGGGAGCTAGGTCCAGGGTGGCGCCAAGACTCGAGGCGGCTGGTAACCTCTGTGGGCCACGGAACAGCCACATCCATATCTTGATGACTGCACTAGCCTTCCACCGGTGGGTTGCTCCAAGGGGAGACTGATGAGACGACCCAGCAACCACCCCTTGGCCACTTATATTCCCAGCCCCAAGATGAGCATTAGGTGCCTATGGTTAAGTCCAACTGAAATAAGAGATAGCCAGAAGACCCGGAGTTCACAGACTGGACCGAACCATGACAAAAATAGTGTTGACATGCTTGATTAATTATAATCAAATTCTAATTATCTAATATCTATAGCAATATCTTGCTTTTTCTAAGTTCAAAGTACATTTATAATTCAAGTATATATACTGTATACAATAATGAGTTTCATCTTCTTGCAGGCAGCCACCAAACAAAGAAACACAATAGAATCCAGTAAAAATCCACACAACAGACCATCAAATACCCAATGTGTGAAACAACGAACAAATTGTGTAACAGAAAAAAGTAAACAAATGACACACAAAACACCAACTGCAGAGAAAGTCCATGGTAGTGGAAACAATTCAACACTGAGGGAAGTACGAATGGTTTCAGGCCACAGCTGCAGTGTCAGTTCAGCACTGAAGCGCCTGCTTTAGCTTGCTTTAAAATTGCTTATTCTAAATGATAAACCTGTTTTCAATTTTATTATCTAATCTGCTGTATGGTGCTCCCAAGTGATTGTGGTTGAAATTCTGATGGAATGGAAAATGGAAGAACTTGGAGTATAGTTTCTGCTACAATGAGTAAATATATCCTAAGTACACACACAATCCTCAAGTTTCTGTTATGTTCTTAATCATCAGTGGTACCAATGTGTAAGCTCAGTGTTCTGTAGAATGCAGTCTCTCAGGCTTGAGTGATATGCAACTACTGTAATCTTAGACTGATAACCTGAAGCTCTCCAAGGTTACTTTATGAGAAGGTGAAGCAAAGAACTCAACATTTTCCTTCTGGATTTTCCATTCACATTGATAGATTGAGCAGGCTCCACATGGAAAGAACAAATTTTTCATGTTGCCCAGAGTTCTTCACTGTTGGCGAAGAATCTTGAAGTGCAGCCATTGATGTAGTTAAGAGAAACAGGACAAGTATGTGTATAGTTGGTTTTCAAATTACTTAATGGCTCTGTTTGTCTAAGTAGACAATGGATGTGCCCCTTGGGGCGCAGACATGGGCAATGAGTATGGAGATCCTGGGCTGCCCAGACATCAAGACCCCCCTCTCGGCCTCGTGAATGTGGTCCAAAGGAATGCAAAGCAGTACATTTGGCATCAGCTTGGCTGCAGGAGCTGCCGGGAGGTGACGTGATACGTCATCCAACTGCATTAGGGGCTCCACTCCAGATCTGTGTAGGGTTTACTCCTAAGCCTTCCCTTCTCCCGAAGATACCCACAAGGTAGTGGGATCCATAACCCTGGATAGGGACCCATACCGGGTACTGTCAGCCGGAGCCAACTGAGCCCGGGACTCGTGTAAGGCAGGGTCGTCACGCCCTGCAGTAGTGACTTATACCCACTACCCACTACCTTAGGTTTCCAATTAAGAAATGAGATATATGACCAGATAGTTTATTACGACAGCAACTTGGGGAAGGTACCATTAGTAACATATCAAATATCAGTCTGTGGAAAATAATTGTTCCTTTAATGTTATCATACCTTTGCAGAGAGTTTCATGTGAGTAACTACTTCTAGTGTTGCATCAGTGTTTGAACATGCCAGAAGGATGCTATTGGAAAGAATAGCTTGATTGGTCTGTAAGTTGTTATATGAATTAAATGAATTTGTTGGAAACATTCAACAAGTCAGGCAGCATTTGTGAAAAGAAAAACAAAATTATTATTTCACATATGCAACCTTTGATCAGAATTTATCACTCCTTTCTAATGAAGGATGTTTTACCTGAAATGGTAACTGCATTTCTCCTTTCACGGGTGCTGTCTCACCTGTTGATTGATTCTAACATTTTATGATGTTATTTCAGATTTCCAGCCTCTGCTTTCCTTTTAATTTTCAAAGTTCTTTTGTTGATAGTTTAAACTACCAACTATTTCCAGTATCTTGAGAAGAATCTGCTTGCTCTGATCTTCAGATAGCAGACGATCTGGGACAGGTTTATGTGTGCAGGTTAATCACAGACCATTTTTTGTTCAACTCCTAAATAGTGCAACAAAGAGGTTTGTATAGGCACACATGGAAAGATTCAGATGTGGCCAATAGTAGTGCGATCACTCGGGTCGAATATGACACTCTCCCAATGGGTTATTCTCTTAATGGAGAATGCCTGCACATGACTTTGCTTAATGTGAGGAGGCTGATGCACAGGCAGCCACAGCCAGCACATGGTCCTATACAGATCAGGATCAGGATCCAGTGGCATGGAATGCAAGATGACTGGGGATCCTTCACTGCTACAGCCTTCCCCCACCTTCACTGACATTGTGATGTGTGATGGAGTCCTGAATTACCCCTATGAACTGTGCTTTTAAAAGAGAGAGAGAAAGCTGTAGAACACAGACACCTTGTTAAAAAGAGAGAGAAAGAAAGAGGGAGAGAGGGGCAAAGGCTGCTTACAGTTTGTTTACACTTTTGCAAGGACACCAGCAGCTTCCAAGTTCTTACAGAGAGAGAAGGGAGGAGCTGCTTGATGGACAGATGATATTCAGCACAGTGAGATAAATTAAAGGTCAGCTGTTAGACCTACAGACACATGGTTTTGGACACTGAATGAGCTTTGTTGTGTCCCCAGAAAAGATGGGTTTTGGAGGATCGATGAGTGGCTCTCACAGTGTGAAAAGGGTGTGACCAGTAGGGAGTTATTCGTCTGTCCAACCCTCGCCTGGGTTGATAATCCCACCACAGATGAAGGGTCCCCTTTGTTGTGGTCACAGTCGGTGACTACTAAAGGATTACAGAGGACAGCAGGAAGATCGACGGCGTCAACTCACCTGAAGACTCAAATCTCTCACTTTCTCTCTCTCCATCACTACTCAACTAAATACCTCGATCTGAACTGAACCTTACTCATCATCGTAAGACTATTTATTTACCCCTAGACACGAAGAAGCTTGGTTTTCATATATTTCCACACTTACTTATATATAATCATTGATAACCTGTTTGATACATCTGATTTTATATTACTGTATTGCGTACTTACTAATAAATACCATTAGTTCATAGAACTGCTTGACTCCAAAGTGTTTTCCATTTCTTCTGGATCTTTAGCCCGTCACGGGGTACATGACAAGTGTGTCATCATCTTTCACCAGTTCCACTTTTGAGGTCTTAGCTGGATTGTTCTTTGCCTGGAACCTTACCACCATGGTGACCCAATCAGGAACTCAGTTCTAGGCGGCATCGCTCTCGGGGAATCAGGAACTCACAAGCCTCTCCACCACGATAAGTTGACAATCCTCGGAGAAGATTGTCAACTTATATGTGATTAATATAATTAGCTGAGCCTACCTCAAGAACATAATGATGCCAAAGTTGCTGATGTTAAGACAGTAAGCACAATGAGACAAATTCAGATCTCTCATTCAATGATACAGGAGACTGAGGAGGCTATAAAGAAGAGAATATACAGCAGTCCCTAAAGTGAGTGATTCAGGAAAGATTCACATAGTGAGGTGAAACCTGTTCTCAGACCATATTGCACATCTGAAATAAACTGAGACAAAAGGATAATTGGAAGTGAACGCTTGTTTCCATAAGGAATGAATTTATTGTCCAGGAATAAATGGGAAGATTGGGGACCATATGCAAAGGTGAGACTAGCAGAATCTAACAAGGATATTGCCAGACTGGAGGACCTAAGTTATAAGGAAAGGTTGAATAGGTTAGGACTTCGTTTCTTGGAATGTAGAAGATTGATCTACTACTGATAAAGGCCTTCCAACATGAAGAGTGCGAGTGAAAATCAGGATGAAGCCCCCACCAGACTAAAGGCAGTGATCACTATACATACGCTACCCAAATAGTATGTGGAAAGAGATGTTGGCAGAGATGACAACAGAGAAGTAATGGTGTGAGTTTTTTGGGAAAAATGAGGAAGGTGCAGGATAGATGCATTCCAAAAATCAAGAATACTCAAGTGGCAAAATAATACAGCCATGGCTGACAATGGAAGTCAAAGCTAATGTAAAAGCAAAAATTAGCAGGAAGATAGAGGATTGGGAAGCTTGAAAAAACCTACAGAGAGCAACTAAAAGAATCATATGGAGGGAAAAGATGAAATATGAAAGCCAGCTAGCAAACAATATCAATGTGGAGACCACTAGAAAATGAGGCCAGAGAAATAATAATGGGGGACACGGAGACAGCAGATGAACTAAGTGAGTTTTTTGCATTAGTCTTCAGTGTGGAAGACACCAGCAGTCTGCCAAATGTTGAAGGATGTGAGGGAAGAGAAGTGAGTGCATTTACTATTACAAGGGAGAAGGTGCTCAAAAAGCTGATAGACCTAAAGGTACATAAGTCACCCAGACCAGAAGAACTACACCCTAGGGTTCTGAAGGAGGTAGCGGTAGAGATTGTGGTGGCATTAGTAATGAGGAAGGCAGCAGAAAAGAAATTATAGATCAGTTAGCCTGACCTCAGTGATGTTGGAGTCAATTGCTAAAGCTGAGGTTATGGAGTACTTGGTGTCACAGGACAAGATAGGACAAAGTCGGGACGGTTTCCTTAAGGGAAAATCTTACTTGATGAAGCTGTTGGAATTCTTTGAGGAGACTACAGGTGTGACAGATAAAGGGGATGCAATGGATGTTGTACATCTGGAGGCAGTGGGTAGGAATAAGAGGATCCTTTTTTGGTTTACTGCCAGTGACTAGTGGTGTTCTGCAAGGGTTAGTGCTGGGACCACTTCTTTTTATGCTGTATGTGAATGATTTAGATGATGGAATAGATGGCTTTGTTGCCAAGTTTGCAGATCATGCGAAGATTGGTGGAGGGGCATGTAGTGTTAAGGAAACAGGTAGGCTGCAGATAGAATTAGACAGATTAGGAGAATAGGCAAGAAAGTGGCAAATGAAATAAAATGTTGGAAAATGCATGGTCATGTACTTTGGTAGACTATTTTCTAAACAGGGAGAAAATCCAGAAGTCTGAGGTACAAAGATATTTGGGAGTCCTTGTGCAGAATGCTCTAAAGGTTAACTTTCAGGTTGAGTCGGTGGTGAGGAAGGCAAATGCAGTATTAGCATTCATTTCAAGAGGTCAAGAATACAAGAGCAGGGATATGATGCTGAGGCTTTATAAAGAGGGCACTGCTGAGGCCTCACCCCCAATACTGTGAACAGTTTCGGGCTCCTTATCTGAGAAAAGATGTGCCAGCATTGGAGAGGGTTCAGAGGATGATCATAAGGATGATTCCAGGAATGAAAGGGTTATCATACAAGGAACATTTGATGGCTCTGGGTCTGTACTTGCTGTAATTTAAAAGGATGAGGGGGGATCTCATTGAAACCTTTCAAAGCCTCGGACAGAGTAGATGTGGAAAGGATATTTCCCATGGTGGGGGAGTCTAGGACAAAAGGGCACAGTCTCAGGATAGAGGGGCATCCATTTAAAACAGATGCAGATAAATTTCTTTAGCCAGAAGGTGGTGAATTTGTAGAATTTGTTCCCAATGGCAGCTGTGGAGGCCAGGTCATGGGGTGTATTTAAGGCCGAGATTGATAGGTTCTTGACTGGACGCACATCAAAGGTAATGGGGAGAAGGCTGGGGAGTGGGGTTGAAGAAGAGAGAAAAGGATCAGCCATGATTGAATGGCAGAGCAGACTCAATGGGCCAGGTGGCCTAATTTTGCTCCTATGTCTTATGGTCTAATGTCAGAGGAACAGGCTTATTTCAGGTAGACCACTGAAGAGGTGTGATTGGTTGAAACAGAACATATAATCATAAAGAACTTACAACACAAAGGGGTCAATTAACCCTCTCTATCCAAGATAGTCAGAATAGAGCGATCCAGTCCAATCCACTTCCAGGCATTTCATTTCTAGCCCCAAAGGTTACAGTTCTACAAGTAACCATGCAATAGTTTTAAATGTGATGGAAGTTTGAAGACTTCTGCCACTACCACTCTTTCAAGCAGTGTTGTAAACAAATTACATAACCACTAAACCTTTTCCAGCTTAATTCTGTCCAAGACCCTTCATAATCTTATGTCCCTTAGTTAATCTCCTTTCCACAGAAATTAGCCCCAGTCTGTCCAATACTTCATTATAGCTACAATTTTCTACATCTGGCAAAAATCTTTGCAAAACACCATCCATTTCTTCAGTGCATTAATAGCTGCCCTGTGAAATAATTAGAACTTTGCATGTTATTAAATGATATACAGTGCTTTTAACCTCCTAGCTGTTATATTTATGCCATGACTAACATAAGAAAACAAAGAGTCTCAGCCCGAAACGTCGACTGTACCTCTTCCTAGAGATGCTGCCTAGCCTGCTGTGTTCACCAGCAACTTTTATGTGTGTTGCTTGAATTTCCAGCATCTGCAGATTTCCTCATGTTTGAGTCTTAATTGCAAGCTCTTTTCTAAGGTGTTAACTTTGAGCGCATAATTCTGTGGCTCCAAGGCAAACTTGCTATCAACTGAAACAAGGTTAACAAGTTGACAGCATCATAATGAGATTTGTAGAAGGGATGGTCTTTTCCATACATCTTGCAGTGTTTCATTTGTCCCATTGCTAATTGACAGATAGTGTCATTGGAGCCATCTTATTTATTCATTTATCAGAAGACATCTAGAGAAAATCCATCAATTTCCATTCCTTATTGATATAATAAAGATAGGAATCAGTTTAAGCAAGATCGCCTAACCACTACCAAGGTTACCGTTCTGGTGATTCCTTGGGATGAGGGAGCAATAAGTATTTTTCAGAAATTTGCTAGAAATAACTAAAGTATTTACAGGAAAGCCAGAGAAAATGTTTCAGATTGTAAAGGGAGACATGGTGTACATCAATTCAACTGGCAAATAGCAAAACTTCAACATATTAACATCTGAAACTCAGAAGTTCAGAGAGAAAATATGTACAGATGGATCAGCTCTGGTTTCTTTTTCTGTTACTATTATCTAGTGAGGCTGCTAATGCTAAAGTAATTCTTTAATTCTGATCAGACCTGTCCTTCCCTGTTTTACCTTCTGCATAATATTGCTTTATCTTGAGACCATAAGACCATAAGACACAGGAGCGCAATTACGCTATTTGGCCCATTGAGTCTGCTCTACCATTCCATAGTGGCTCATTTATTATCCCTCTCAACCCTATTCTCCTGCCTTCTCCCTGTAACCTTTGACACCCTGATTAATCAAGAACCTATCAACTCCGCTTTAAATATACCCAATGACCTGGCCTCCACAGCCATCTTTGGCAATGAATTCCACAGATTCACCACCCTCTGGCTAAAGAAAAATTTTCTCCTCTCTGTTCTAAATGGATGTCCCTCTATCCTGAAAGTGTGCCCTCTGGTCCAAGACTTCCCCACTATAGGAAACAATATTCGATAAGTTTCAATGAGAAACCCCCCTCATTCTTCTAAACTCCAGCAAGTACAGGCCCAAAGCCATCAAATGCTCCTCATAGTTAACCCTTTCATTTCTGGGATCACATTTGTGAACCTCCTCTGGACCCTCACCAATGGCAGTAGATCTTTTCTTAAATAAGGGGCCCAGAACTGCTCACAATACAAGTGTGATCTGACCAATGCCTTATAAAGCCTCAGCATTACATACTTGTTTTTGTATTCTAGTCCTTTTGAAATGAATGCTAATATTGCATTTGCCTTCCTCACCACTGACACAACCTGAAAATTAACCTTCAGGGAATCCTGCCCAAGGACTTCCAAGACCCTTTGTACCTCTGCTTTTTAATTTTCTCCTCAATCAGAAAACAGTCTACACCTTCAACCAAAAAGCATGATCATACACTTCCTTGTACTATATTCCATCTGCGACTTCCTTGCCCATTCTCCCAATCCTTCGACAGACTCCCTGCTTCCGCAACACTACCTGCCCCTCCACTTAACTTCATTTTGGCTGCAAACTTGGACAGAAAGCCATGAATTCCTTCATCCAAATCATTGACATATAACGTGAAAAGAAGTGGCCCCAGTACAAACCCCTGCAGAACACCATTAGTCACCCGCAGCCAACCAGAAAAGGCCCCTCTTATTCCAACTCTTTGCTTCCTGACAGTCAGCCGATCTTCTGTCTATGCTCATATCTTTCCTGCGATACCATGGGCTCTTATTTTTTAAACAGCCTCATGTGCGGCACCTTGTCAAAGGCCTTTTGAAAATCTAAATAAACAACATCCACTGACTCTGCCTTATCTACCCTGCCTGTTATTTCCTCAAAGAATTCCAACAGATTTGTCAGGCAAGATTTTCCCTGAAGGAAACCATGCTGACTTCAGCCTGGTTTGTTATGTGCCTCAAAATACCCTAAAGTCAGGCTAACTGGCCTATAATTTCCTTTCTTCTGCCTCCCTCCCTTCTTAAAGAGAGGAGTGACATTGCAATTTTTCTGTCCTCTGTATTCATTCCAGAATCTAGTGATTCCTGAAAGATCATTACTACATTTTGTTCTATGTGTGGGATATGGAAAGTCTAGGAGACCTCCGGTCTCCTAAATAAACACATCTGCACCAGGTGCACCAAGTTGCAGCTCCTGAGAGAACGTATTAAGGAACTGGAGCAGCAGCTCGATGACCTTCAACTTATACAGGTGAATGAGGAGGTAATAAAAAAGAGACAGGTAACAAGGTGACTGTCCGGAGAAGAAGTGCAGAGTACACCTGTGGCTGTTCCCTCAATAATAAGTACACAACTTTGGATACTGTTGTGGGGTGGGGGGGGGAGCAACCTACCAGGTGAAGCTACAGTGACTGGGTCCCTGGCCACTGAAAATGGACTGCCTTAGTCAGAGGGACAGAGATGAGGTTCTGTGGGTGCCAGGATCAGGGGAGTCTTGGATCAGGTCCATGACATTCTCAAGGCGAGGGTGAGCAGTCAGAAGTCTTGGTATATATTGGCACCAATGACATGGGTAGACAAGGTGAGGGAGGCCTGAAGTGATATTTTAGAGAGCTAGGTAGAAAGTTAAGAAATAGGGCCTCTAGGATAACAATCTCTGGATTGTTGCCTGTGCCACATGTCAGTGAGGGTAAGAATGATTTAGCAGGTGAATGTGTGGCTGAGGAACTGGTGCAAGGGGCAGTGTTTCAGATTTTTGGATCATTGGGATCACCTGGGGAAGGTATGGCCTGTATGAAAAGGATAGATTACACCTGAACATGAGGAGTCCAATATTCTTACGGGCTAGTTGGCTAGAGTTGTTTAATCTAATTTGGTAGGAGATGTGAACCCGTGTTAGTGCTGAAGATGAGGTAGTTGCTTTACAAACAGAGGCAATTCATAGTGAGACACCCAGCAAGGAGAGGCTGAAGATAGGGCAAAATTGCAGTCAACATAATGAGTTGTAATGGAAAAAGCAGACAAAATTGAAAAGGTGAGTACAGCCCTGAAGGTGTTGTATTTGAATGTGCACAGTATACAGAATAAGGTAGATGAACTTGCAGCACAGTTATAAATTGGCATGTATGATGTTGTAGGCATCACTGAATCATGGCTGAAAGAAGATTATAGCTGGGAGCTTAACGCCCAAGGATAACTATATAACCATATAACAATTACAGCACGGAAACAGGCCATCTCGGCCCTTCTAGTCTGTGCTGAACTCTTACTCTCACCTAGTCCCACCGACCTGCACTCAGCCCGTAAACCTCCATTCCTTTCCTGTCCATATAGCTGTCCAATTTAACTTTAAGCGACAACATCGAACCTGCCTCAACCACTTCTGCTGGAAGCTCATTCCACACAGCTACCACTCTCTGAGTAAAGAAGTTCCTCCTCATGTTACCCCTGAACTTTTACCCTTTAACTCTCAACTCATGTCCTCTTGTTTGAATCTTCCCCACTCTCAGTGGAAAAAGCCTATCCACATCAACTCTATCCATCCCCCTCATAATTTTAAACACCTCTATCAAGTCCCCCCTCAACCTTCTACGTTCCAAAGAATAAAGACCCAACTTGTTCAACCTTTCTCTGTAACTTAGGAGATGAAACCCAGGCAACATTTTAGTAAACCTCCTCTGTACTCTCTTAATTTTATTGACATCTTTCCTATAATTCGGTGACCAGAACTGTACACAATACTCCAAATTTGGCTTTACCAATGAAATTTGAAATATTTCTGTCAGAGCCCCTGCTAACTTCCCTCAAGGTCCCAGGGAATATCTAGTCTGGACCCGGAGACTTATCCACTTTTATATTCCTTAAAAGCGCCAGTACTTCCTCTTCTTTAATTGTCATACTTTCCATAAATACCCTTCTTGTTTCCTTTACCTTCCACAATTCAATATCTTTTTCCTTAGTGAATACCGACGAAAAGAAATTGTTCAAAATCTCCCCCATCTCATTTGGCTCAGCACATAGCTGTCCACTCTGATTCTCCAAGGGACCAATTTTATCCCTCACTATCCTTTTGCCACTAACATAACTGTAGAAAACCTTTGGATTTATTTTCACCTTACTTGCCAAAGCAGCGTTGTATTTTCTTTTAGCTTTCCTAATTTCTTTCTGAAGATTCTTTTTACATTCTTTATATTCCTCGAGTACCTCATTAACTCCAAGCTGCCTATATTTATCGAAGATCCCTCTCTTTTTCCGAACCAAGTTTCCAATATCTCTTGAAAACCATGGCTCTCTCAAACTTTTAACCTTTCCTTTCAAACCTAACAGGAACATAAAGATTCTGAACCCTTAAAATTTCACCTTTAAATGACCTCCATTTCTCTGTTACATCCTTCCCATAAAACAAATTGTCCCAATCTACTCCTTCTAAATCCTTTTGCATCTCCTCAAAGTTAGCCTTTCTCCAATCAAAAACCTTAATCCTAGGTCCAGTCCTATCTTTCTCCATAATTACACTGAAACTAATGGTATTGTGATCACTGGACCCGAAGTGCTCCCCAACACATATCTCCGTCACCTGCCCTATCTCATTCCCTAACAGGAGATCCAACACTGCCCATTCTCTGGTTGGTACATCTATGCATTGCTTCAAAAAACTATCTTGCACACATTTGACAAACTCCAAACCATCCAGCCCTTTTACAGAATGGGCTTTCCATTCTATGTTTGGAAAATTAAAATCTCCCACAACCACAACCTTGTGCTTACTACAAATATCTGCTATCTCCTTACAAATTTGCTCCTCCACTTCTCGGTCATAATACCACTAATACAAGATACACATTGTATTGAAAGGATAGGCAGGAAGGCAGAGGAGGCAGTGCAGCTCTGTTGGTAAAAAATGAAATCAAATCATTAGAAAGAGGTGACATAGAGTCAGAAGGTGTCAAATCATTGTAGATAGAGCAAAGGAACTGCAAGGGTTAAAAGACCCTGATGGGAGTTGTATACAGATCCCCAAACAGTAGTAAGGATGTGACCTGCAAATTACAATGGGAAGTAGAAAATCATGCCAAAAGGGACAATGTTACGGTAGTCATCGGGGATTTCAACATGTAGGTAGATTTGGAAAATCAGGTTGGCACTGGATTCCAAGAGGGAGAATTTCTAGAGTGCCTATGAGATGGCTTTTTAGAGTAGCTCATGGTTGAGCCCATTAGAGGATCAGCGATTCTGGATTGGGGGTTGTGCAATGAACCAGAATTGACTAGAGGACTTAAGGTAAAAGAATCCTTTGGGGCAAATGATCATAATATGATCAAAATTTAACCCTGAAATTTGAGAAGGAGAAGTTAAAGTCAGATGTATCAGTATCACAGTGGAGTAAGATGAATTACAGAGGCATGAGAGAGGACTTGGCCAGGATTGATTGGAAATGGACATTGGCAGGGATGACGGCAGAGCAGCAATGGCTGGAATTTTTGGAAGCAATTCAGAAGGTACAGCATATATACATCCCACAGAGGAAGAAGTATTCTAAGAGCACAGTGACACAACAGTGACAACCAGGAGAAGTCAAAACCAACATAAAATCCAAAGAGGAGGCATAAAATACAGCAAAAGTTTGGGGGAAGTTAGAGGATTGGGAAGCTTGTAAAACCTAACAGTAAGCTTGTAAAAAGTCATTAAGAAGGTAAAGACAGGTTAGCCAATAGTATTAAAGAGGACACTAAAAGTTTCTTCAGATACATAAAGTGTAAAAGAGAAGCGAGAGTGGATATTGGACTGCTAGAAAACAATGCTGGAAAGGTAGTAATGAGACAAGGAAATAGAGGATGAACTGAATAAATATTTTGCATCAGTCTTCACTGTGGAATATATTAGCAGTATGGTGGAAGTTCCAGGTGTCAGGATTCATGAAGTGTAGGGAGAAGATTCTTGGGAAACTGAAAGGTCTGAAGGTAGATAAGTTATCTGGTCCAAATGGTATACACCCTAGGTTTCTGAAGGAGGTGGCTGAAGAGATTGTGGAAGCACTAATAACAATCTTTCAAGAATCACTATATTCTGGAATGGTTCTGGAAGACTGGAAAATTGCAAATGTCACTCCACTCTTCAAGAACAGAGAGAGGCAGAAGAAAAGAAATTATAGGCCAGTTAGTCTGATCTCAATGGTTGGGAAAATATTTTTCAGGGTATTTGCAGGTACATGATAAAATAGGCCATGGTTTCCTTAAGGGAAAATCTTGCCTGATAAACCTGTTGGAATTCGTTGAAGAAATAACAAGCAGAATAGACAAAGGAGAATTGGTTGATGTTCTGTACTTGGATTTCCAGAAGGCCTTTGACAAGGTGCCACATATCAAGCTGCTTAACAAGGTACAAGCCCATGGTATTACAAAGAAGATTCTAGCATGGATAAAGCAGTTACTGACTGGCAGGAGACAAGGGTGGGAATAAAGGGAGCCTTTTCTGACTGGCTGCTGGTGACTGATGGTATTCCACAGGGGTCTGTGTTGGGACCAATTCTTTTTTTATGCTATATGTCAATGATTTGGATGATGGAATTGATGGCTTTGTGCAAAGTTTGCAGACAATATGAAGATAGGTGGAGGAGCAGGTAGTCTTGAGGAAGTAGAGAGGCTACAGAAGGAGTTAAACAGATTAGGAGAATGGGCAAAGAAGTGGCAAATGGAATACAGTGTCGGGAAGTGAATGGTCATGCACTTTGGGAGAAGAAATAAAAGGGTAGACTATTTTCTAATTTTTTAATTTTCTTGAGAGTCCTTGTGCAGGATTCCCTAATTATTAATTTGCAGGTTGAGTCTATGATGAGGAAGGCAAATGCGATGTTTGCATTCATTTCTAAAGTTCTAGAATATAAAAGCATGGATATAACGATGAGACTTTATAAAGCGGTGGTGAGTCCTCACTTGGAGTATTGTGAGCACTTTTGGACCCTTAACGAAGAAAGGATGTGCTGATGTTGGAGAAGGGTCAAAGGAGGTTCACGAGAATGATTCCAGGATTGAAAGGGTTACCATATGAGGACCGATTGATAGTTCTGGATCTGTACTCACTGGAGTTCAGAAGAATGAGGGAGAAATTTCATTGAAATCTATGAATGTTAAAAGGCTTAGATAGAGTGGATGTGGAGAGGATGTTTCCTCTAGTGGAGGAGCTAGGACCAAAGGGAACAGGCTCAGAATAGAAACATAGAAACATAGAAAATAGGTGCAGGAGTAGGCCATTCGGCCCTTCGAGCCTGCACCGCCATTTATTATGATCATGGCTGATCATCCAACTCAGAACCCCGCCCCAGCCTTCCCTCCATACCCCCTGACCCCTGTAGCCACAAGGGCCATATCTAACTCCCTCTTAAACATAGCCAATGAACTGGCTTCAACAGTTTGCTGTGGCAGAGAATTCCACAGATTCACCACTCTCTGTGTGAAGAAGTTTTTCCTAATCTCGGTCCTAAAAGGCTTCCCCTCTATCCTCAGACTGTGACCCCTCGTTCTGGACTTCCCCAACATCGGGAACAATCTTCCTGCATCTAGCCTGTCCAATCCCTTTAGTATCTTATACGTTTCAATCAGATCCCCCCTCAATCTTCTAAATTCCAATGAGTACAAGCCAGTTCATCCAGTCTTTCTTCATATGAAAGTCCTGCCATCCCAGGAATCAATCTGGTGAACCTTCTTTGTACTCCCTCTATGGCAAAGATGTCTTTCCTCAGATTAGGGGACCAAAACTGCACACAATACTCTAGGTGTGGTCTCACCAAGGCCTTGTACAACTGCAGTAGTACCTCCCTGCTCCTGTACTCAAATCCTCTCGCTATAAATGCCAGCATACCATTCGCCTTTTTCACCGCCTGCTGTACCTGCATGCCCACTTTCAATGACTGGTGTATAATGACACCCAGGTCTCGTTGCACCTCCCCTTTTCCTAATCGGCCACCATTCAGATAATAATCTGTTTTCCTATTTTTGCCACCAAAGTGGATAACTTCACATTTATCCACATTAAATTGCATCTGCCATGAGTTTGCCCACTCACCCAACCTATCCAAGTCACCCTGCATCCTCTTAGCATCCTCCTCACTGCTAACACTGCCACCCAGCTTCGTGTCATCCGCAAACTTGGAGATGCTGCATTTAATTCCCTCATCCAAGTCATTAATATATATTGTAAACAACTGGGGTCCCAGCACTGAGCCTTGCGGTACCCCACTAGTCACCGCCTGCCATTCTGAAAAGGTCCCGTTTATTCCCACTCTTTGCTTCCTGTCTGCTAACCAATTCTCCACCCACACCAATATCTTACCCCCAATACCGTGTGCTTTAAGTTTGCACACTAATCTCCTTGTCAAAAGCCTTTTGAAAATCCAAATATACCACATCCACTGGTTCTCCCCTATCCACTCTACTCGTTACATCCTCAAAAAATTCTATGAGATTCGTCAGACATGATTTTCCTTTAGAATGGAGATGAGGAGGAATTCCTTTAGCCAGAGAGTGGTGTATCTGTGGAATATGTTGCCACAGGCAGCTGTGAGGCCAAGTATTTATGTATATTTAAGGCAGAGAATGGAGGATTCTTCATTGGTCAGGGCATGAAGGAATACATGTGGAAGGCAGGAGATTGATGCTGGGAGAAGAAATGGATCAGCAATAATGAAATGGTGGAGCAGACACAGTGGGCCATATGGCCTAATAATGTTCCTATGTATTATGGTCTAATGCCTCCACAATCTCTTCAGCTACTTCTTTCAGGACCTTAAGCAATGTTCCCTCTAAGGTGAACACCTGTGCATATTTAGTATATTTCACAATCATACGCAATCACATTTCTAGTTTCTGATGCGGATGGTGTTGACAACGTGGAGTTTGCAACAATTTGTCCGCAAATTTTGGAACTGGCTTATTTATACTGTTTTATTGAAGAAATTATGGATTCACTTTTTTGAATTCCAAAGAAACAAAGCGCTTGAAGTGCAAAATAACTGCTAGTTCATTGAAAGCGGAATGGCTTAATAAAACAGTAGAAACTGCTATACCAAAAGCTCATGAGTTGCTGGAGATTTTGCAAGTGGAATGATATTTGGAAACTTGACTTTTTAAAGCAACATTTAGCAAGAAAATCACATATGAATGGTGCACAAAAGAAATAAGACTCATTGATGTGTATTATTTTTATTTATTTCAAACAATAAACAACAAACTGGACCTGGTAGTTTATCATCCTGATAGAAACATAGAAATATAGAAAACCTACAGCACAATACAGGCCCTTCGGCCCACAGTGCTGTGCCGAACATGTACTTACTTTAGAAATTACCTAGAGTTACCCATAGTCCTCTATTTTTCTAAGTTCCATGTACCTATCCAAGAGTCTCTTAAAAGACCCTATCGTATCCGCCTCTACCACCGTTGCTGACAGCCCATTCCATGCACTCACCACTCTCTGAGTTTAAAAAAACTTACCCCTGATATCTCCTCTGTACCTACCTCCAAGCACCTTAAATCTGCCCTGTCATGTTAGCCATTTCAGCCCTGGGAAAAAGCCTCTGACTATCCACACAATCAAAACTTCTCATCATCTTAGACACCTCTGTCAGGTCACATCTCATCCACCGTCGCTCCAAGGAGAAAAGGTCAAGTTCACTCAACCTATTCTCAAAGGCACGCTCCCCAATCTAGGCTACACCCTTATAAATCTCCTCTGCACCCTTTCTATGGTTTCCGCATCCTTCTTGTAGTGAGGCGACCAGATCTGAGCACACTACTCCAAGTGGTGTTTGACCAGGGTCCTATATAGCTGTAACATTACCTCTCGGCTCTTAAACTCAATCCCACGGTTGGTGAAGGCCAATGCACTATATGCCTTCTTAACCACAGAGTCAACCTGTGCAGCAGCTTTGAGTGTCCTATGGACTCGGACCCCAAGATCCCTCTGATCCTCCACACTGCCAAGAGTCTTATCATTAGTACTAATTTCTGCCATTATATTTGACCTAACAAAATGAACCACCTCACACTTATCTGGGTTGAACTCCATCTGCCGCTTCTCAGCCCAGTTTTGCATCCTATCAAAGTCACACTGTAACCTCTGATAACCTTCCATACTATCCACAAAACCCCAACCTTTGTGTCATCAGCAAACTTACTAACCCATTCCTCCACTTCCTCATCCAGGTCATTTATAAAAATCACGAACAGTAGGGGTCCCAGAACAGATCCCTGAGGCACACCACTGGTGACCGACCTCCATGCAGAACATGACCAACCACTCTTTGCCTTCTGTGAGCAAGCCAGTTCTGGATCCACAAAGCAAGGTCCCCTTGGATCCTATGCCTCCTTACTTTCTCAATAAGTCTTGCATGGGGTACCTTATCAAATGCCTTGCTGAAATCCATGTACACTACAGCTGTAGTCACTGGATAAAAAAATTGCCCAGCACAAGATTTTCATACTCAAATTAGAGGGAACGTTGACCTGAGGGAGTATCTACCTTCAGACTATTCAGCTTTGCAAGCACCTTCTCCTTAGTAATAACAACAGCATCCACTTCTGCCCCTTGACACTCTCACATATCTTGCATTTTGCTTGTATCTTCCACAGACACAAAATACTTTTTTTTTGTAATTTCTTGTTTGTTTGATGAAGTTCATCATCAAACAAACATTTCCATAAGATGTATTTCAGATACTGTACATATGTATCATATAATCATATTTGTCACAAATCTCCACATAATATTTATCTAAGGTATACACTTACAGAAAGGAGAGGAAAGAAAGAACAATAGAAAGAAGAAAACTATGTACAGAGTAGGGAGTGATTTTTTTTTACAACATATTCATTCACTTGTGAGAATAAAATCAGGCCTATGAGCTGTTGTATAGTTAAATCATTTTTTCCAGTATGAATAAAATTGTTCCCACTTATAATTAACAGATGCTGTTATCTTCTCCATTTTGTAAGTGACCATTGTAATTTCCATCCATACATTTAAAGTTGGGCTCTCCTGTGATAACCATTTCCTGGTAAGGGTCTTTTTACCAGCTACCTGCAATACATTCATTAAATATCTATCTCTTTTCAACCATTCTTGAGGTATATACTCAAAATATATGGTCTTACTCTCTAAAGGTATTTCACATTTAAAGATGTCTTGTAGGGCATTATGTATCCCACTCCAATAGTCTTTGATAATGGGGCATTACCAGAAAATATGATAATGGTTTGCATTTTGATTTCCACAATTTCTCCAGCAAACAGGGAGGTTACCATCATAATGGGATTTCTGAGAGGGTATAATAAAATACCTTATCAAGTTTTTCCACCCGAACTCCCCCCATTTCTGTGAAATGGTACACTTCCATTGATACCTCCATATTATTGTCCAGTCTTCCTCAGATATTATTATCCCTCCTTCCTTCTCCCGTTTTGTTTAATGTATGAAGTCGAACGTGTTTTAAGATTTGACAAACCCTTATACACACTTGAAATTATTCTACTACCGTTGTCTGAACTATATACTTTTCTAAACAGCTCTATCGAACATGTATTTGCCTTGGTTATATTTTTAACCGTCTTATTAACATACTGTCGCATCTGTAAATACCGGTAAAAGTCTTGTTTTTCTAATAAGTGTTTCTCTTTGAGCATTTCAAAACTGAACAGTGTTCCTTCTTTCACTATATTGCAAATAGCTGTTATTCCTTTAGCTGTCCAATCCTTAAATCTAGCATCCATTTTATTTGGCATAAAATCTGAGTCATATGCACACTATTTAAAAATTGCAATGTCTCTCTCTAGTTTATATTCTTTTATAATAGTTTTCCATATTTTAAGAGTCCATTTCACCCACAGGTTGTCAATATTATTTATGTTACTTTGTAGGTTGTTATCAGCCAAAATTGCCTGTATGGGGATGGAAAGTATCCTCTCCTCAATGTTTTTCCAGTGAGCATCATATGATGGGTTGCACCAGCATATCACGGCTCTCAACTGTGCTGCAGAATAATAATCTCTAAGAGAAGGTAGGCCCCATCCCCCCTTTTCCTTGGCTAATTGCAAAGTTTTGAGACAAACCCTAGGCCTTTTACCCTGCCATATATATCTTGATAGTATCTTGTTCCATTCATTGAATTGATTTTGGTTAATCTCTTTTGGTAGGGTCTGAAGGAGATATAGTAGTCTGGGCAGTATATTCATTTTAATAGATTTAATCCTTGAACTGAGACCAAGAAAAGGAATTAGGTTCCATCTTGTTATATCTTCCTTAATTTGTTATATATAGGCTGATAATTGCATTCTGATAATTTTGCCAAATCTTTTGGCATAACAATACCCAAATATTTGATGGACTCTGTTTGCCATGCCCTAGGAGATCTACTTTCAATTTGTCTTGGTGACAAAATACTTATTAAGACCATAAGACCATAAGAAATAGGAGCAGAATTAGGCCATTCAGCCAATTGAGTCTGCTCCACCATTCCATCATGGCTGATCCCAGAACCCATTCAACCCCATACACCTGCCCTCTCACTATATCTCTTGATGCCCTGTCCGATCAGGAATCTATCAACTTCTGCCTTAAGTATACACACGGACTTGGCTTCCACCGCAGTCTGTGGCAGAGCTTTCCACAGATTCACCACTTTTTAGCTAAAAAAATTCCTCTTTACTTCTGTTCTAAAAGGTTACTCCTCAATTTTTAGGCCATGCCCTCGAGTGATGGATAGCCTCATCAGAAGAAACATCCTCTCCGCATCCACACTATCTAGTCCTTTCAACATTTGGAAGGTTTCAATGAAATCCCTCCGCATTCTTCTAAATTCCAGTGAGTACAGGCACATAGCTGCCAAACCATAACCCCTTCATTCCCAGAATTATCCTTGTGAACCTCCTTTGGACTCTCTCCAACAGCAACACATCCTTTCTGAGATATGGGGCCCAAAACTGTTGACAATACTCCAAATGCGGCCTGACTAGTGATTTATGAAGGCTCAACATCATCTCCTTGCTTTTATGTTCTAATCCCCTGGAGATAAATGACAGCATTGCATTTCCCTTCTTTACCAAAGACTCAACCTGTAAATTAACCTTCTGGGAGTCTTGCAAGAGGACTCCTAAGTCCCTCTGCATCTCTGATGTTTGAATCTTCTCCCCATTTAGATAATAATCTGCACTACCAAAATGCATTGTATTCATCTGCCACTTTTTTGTCCATTCTTCCAATTTGTAATTAAGTTCCACCACCATTTTGTACCCCCCCCCCATTACTACTTCTCCAGTATTTTTCCAGTGGTCCAATATCGACTCTCATCTCTCTTTTACTCATTATATATCTGAAAAATCTTTTTGTATCTTCATATTTCATCTTTTATCTCTTTATGGCTTTTAGTTGCCTTCTGTTGGTTTTTAAAAGCTTCCCAATCCTCCAATTTTCCACTAACTTTTGCTATATTATATACACCTTCAATCCTGTATTCATCACTCTTTTTGATTTGGCCCTCGTTACACTTTAACTAATCTCATTGACTATAATTTTTCCCTATCATCTTCCTATCGTGCCTCACAGCCTCACTACACAATGTATCTAGTTGTACATCAACTGCCCCATCCTCAGCCCTTTCACTCTGCTTCCCATCTGCCTGCCAAATAATTTTATACCCTCCCCAACATTTCTAGCAAACCTGCCCAACAAGGATATTGGTCCCCCTCAGGTTCAGGTGTAACTTGTTCTTTTTGTACAGGTCATATTCTGCATGGAGGCCGGTGACCGGTGGTGTGCCTCAGGGATCTGTTCTGGGACCCCTACTCTTCGTAATTTTTATAAATGACCTGGATGAGGAAGTGGAGGGATGAGTTAGTAAGTTTGCTGATGATACAAAGGTTGGAGGTGTTGTGGATAGTGTGGAGGGCTGTCAGAGGTTACAGCGGGGCATTGATAGGAAAACTGGGCTGAGAAGTGGCAGATGGAGTTCAACCCAGATAAGTGTGAAGTGGTTCATTTTGGTAGGTCAAATATGATGGAAGAATATAGTATTAACGGTAAGACTTTTGGCAGTGTGGAGGATCAGAGGGGTCTTGGGGTCCGAGTCCATAGGACACTCAAAGCAGCTGCGCAGGTTGACTCTGTGGTTAAGAAGGCATACAGAGTATTGGCCTTCATCAATCGTGGGATTGAGTTTAAGAGCCGAGAGGCAGCTACATAGGACCCTGGTCAGACCCCACTTGGAGTACTGTGCTCATTTCTGGTCACCTCACTACAGGAAAGATGTGGAAATCATAGAAAGGGTGCACAGGATGTTGCCTGAATTGGGAAGCATGCCTTATGAAAACAGGTTGAGTGAACTCGGCCTTTTCTCCTTGTATAAGATGATGAGAGGCATTGATCATGTGGATAGTCAGAGGCTTTTTCCCAGGGCTGAAATGGTTGCCACAAGAGGACACAGGTTTAAGGTGCTGGGGAGTAGGTGCAGAGGTAAGTTTCTTATGCAGAGAGTGGTGAGTGCGTGGAATGGGCTGCCAGCAACGGTGGTGGAGGCGGCTACGATAGGGTCTTTTAAGAGACTTTTGGATAGGTGGACTTTTGGATGGAGCCTAGAAAAATAGAGAGCAATGGGTAAGTCTAGTAATTTCTAAGGTAGGGACAGGTTCGGCACAACTTTGTGGGTGAAGGGCCTGTATTGCGCTGTAGGCTTTCTATGTTTCTGTGTTTCTATGTTTAGGTCACACCTCCTCCAGAAGAGATCCCAATGATCCAGAAATCTGAAACCCTGTCCCATGCATCAATTCTTTGATTCTATTCTCATCCTCACTGGTGCGTGGCACAGGCAGCAATCCAGAGATTACTATCCTGGAGGTCCTGCTTTTCAGTCTATAAAGTCATATAATCTCCTTCAAGTGGAAAATTAAAACTACAAACTGTGACTCCCATTTGGAACACAATTTTGGTCAACTCTCTGATTCCTGAAGGTCCTCAAACTTGTGGAGATCTCAGCCTCCAGTCAGCCATTACCCTGCAATATACAGAAATGTTTTCAACTCAGAGGAACTTCTGAATATTTTTGTTCGGTAAATTTTATTTCATAACAAGCCTGCAACCTTTTCCAGAATTTGATAGCTCATCATGAAAAGAACTATCTTTTTGCATTTAATCTAGTTCTGTTGTTTCATGATTTATATTGTTGCCTCCTGTCCTTTATTCTTTATTTTAAATATGCTTCCAAATGAATAGTCAAGCTTTTGTTATAAGCTAAAGACCAGTCACATTTCTGTAAAGTCTAAACTTTTCTGCAGTTATTTTATAAATTATGGATCAATGTATTAGCCTTCTCTCGTGAACAGACCATGGTGGAGAAGAGCTGGGTTTCTCAGAATATATTCAAAACTGGACAACACACACAAAACGCTGGAGGAACTCAGCAAGCCAGGCAGCATCTAGGAAAAGAATACATTCGACATTTTGGGCTGGAAACCTTCTGCAGGACTGGAGAAAAAAGCTGAGGAGTATATTTAAAAGGTGGAGAGGGGAAAGAGGTAGGTGATAGGTGAAACTTGGAAGGGGAGGGGTGAAGTGAAGTGGTGGGAGGTTGATTGGTGAAAGAGACAGAAGGCCATGTAAGAAAGTAAAGGAGTAAGAAGCACCAGAGGGAGGCGATGAGCAGGCAAGGAGATAAGCTGAGAGAGGGAAAAGGGGATGGGAAATGGTAAAGGGGGGGGGGGCATTACCAGAAGTTAGAGAAATCAATATCCATGCTTGCAATTGGTCTTCTTACAGCAGAGAGGGTTAAGAGGAGACTTGTTAGAGATGTTAAAATTCTGAGATGTATTGGTAAGGTAAGTAGGGAGAAATTGTTTTCACACACAGTAACATTGGAAACTAATGGTCATAGACATTAAACTAATGTACAGAGAAACAAAGGAAGGCTTTTCTTTACCCAGTGAATTGTTATTATTTGAGATGGTTTTCATCAAAAGATGTTGAGAGCAGTTTCAATGTTAGAATCAGATCAATTCAGGGTGGAGATAAGAGTATTCCACCAAGTGTAGTTCTACTTTATGAAATGGGAATGAGAATATTTAAGGCTTTTAATATGCATTTATTAACCTTTAAAAAGGTTACAGTAGTCTCATGTTAATGTGCCTTGGACTATATTATATATCTCATCTTCAGTGCTTATAATTAAAAATATATGCTCCCTCAGTTAGATGTGTCATGTTTTATCTAACGCAAAGGAAGATGGTTGATTGTGTGTGAAGGTCAATCATCTCAGCCACTGGACATCTCTGCAGGAGTTCCTCGGGGTAGTGTTTGAGGCTGTGTCCCAATGACTTTCCTTCAATTGCAAGGTCAGAAGTAGGGAAGTTTGCTGATGATTGCATATTGTTCAGCACCATTTGTGACTCCTGAAGTAATAAAGCAGTCCGTAACTAAATGCAACAGTACCTGGGCAATATCCAGGCCTGAGCTGTTAGGCAAGTTATGTTCACACTCCAGAAGTGCCAGACAATGACAGTATCCAACAAGAGAAATGCTGACATTCAATGACATTACCATCAATGAATCCTATTCTATCATTATCATGGGCCTTACCTTGACCAGAAACTTTACTGAAATAGCCACATACACAAAGTGGCTGCAAGAGCAGATCAGAGGCTAGGAATCCTATGGTGAGCCACTCACTTTCTCATTCCCTGAAGCCTGATCACCATCCACAAGGCTCAAAACAGGAGTGTGATGGAATACTTTCCTCTTAGTTGGTCAAGTGCAGCTTCAGAACCATCAAAGAAACTCAATACCACTCAAGACATAACAATCAGCTTGAGAGGCAGACATGACCATTCAATCCACCACTGATGCACAGCAGCAGTTGTTTGTACCATTTATAAGATACACTGCAGCAACTCTCCAAAACTGCTTAGACAGGTCCTTCCAAAGCCCAAATCAGTTAAAAAAACTGGAAGATGTCCTCCAAGCCATACACCAATCCTGGCTTTAAAACGTACCACTGTTCCCCAATGAAATGTCAAAATCTTGGAACTCCCTCCTTAGCAGCATTGTGGATGTACCTACACCTCAAGAATGCAGCAGTTCAAGAAGGCAGCTCACCACCAATTTCTCCAGGAATGGGCTCAGCCTGTAAAGCTCCCATCCCTTGAATGAATACAAAAACAACTTTGCGAATAAGACTTGGTGACTAAAACTTATTAAAGAAGAAACAAAGCTCATGTTGCTCGCTTTTCCTCTGACAGATTACCTACAATTAGTTAAACTAATGATTAATTAGTCTATAACTTCATAGTTCTGACTTACTGCCCTTATTCCCTCGTTATATATTGGCACCACTTGAACATTCTTTCAGTTCATGGGTTAATAAACATACCCAACAAACATGCCTCCCCCCCGCCCCCCGCCACACACACACACTCTTTCTAACCTACATCAATAAACTATTAACTACAACTACAAGTGGCCTGGATAATTTAAATTCTATTTCCTTCATCAGGATCGAGTCAGCAGCAGCTTTGACTATGTTATGTAAATTACAGCCTAATGAGGCCGTGTTTTCATCTAGATGAACATATTTTTTATATTAATTCACAAGATGTGGGTGTTACTCGCAAAGTCAGCATTTAATCCCCATCACTAATGGCCTTTGAAGTGAGTGCCTTATAGGACAATTACAGCACTGCTCTGGTTTTGGAGTCTGGAATCCAATGCACACAAGAAGCAAAAGCATTAGAAATCCAGATATTTTGTTCAACAATCTTGTAGTTTTATGGTTGGTTACTTAATTATCAGAATTTTACTGCCACTGCAGCCTTGGTTCTGGGCAGCAATTCCAGGTCTCTGGATTGCTAATCTACTAATTTAATTGTTTTGCTTCTGTACTCCTAAACTTCAATCATTTATTGTAGCATGGATAACCCAGGAAACCTTTATTAATGAAGCCAATTACCATATGATTTCTGCTGTATCTAATTCTCCAGATGAGGGATCTAGTACCTTCATACCTTTTCAAGGCACTGGTTGAAAAAGGCATCTCATTACCATCACACCTATCTACTCCAGTGGCATTTTCACCACAGTTTTGGTGAGCCTCAGCTGCACTTGATATCTATTTTCCTTAATTCTATAAAAATATTTCTCCTTTGATCAATTTGTATATAAATTTGACCAGTTAGTCAATTTGGCTTTTCTTTTAACCTTGAAAGCATGCATATTTGCCTTCAGCATGAAGTAGTTTAAAGGCATTCCACTTTTTTTTCCAGTAGCTGTTATCATTCCTACCAGTTTGATAACCCGACCAAGTTGTCTGTATTTGCAAATTTAACTGACCATTGAGTTTATCATTGAGTCAACAAGCTCTGGTGTCAGATTCATTTTGAAATTCAAGCATATTGAGCAAAAAATTCTGCTTCAAATGCTTTGGCAGATACATGAAATAAATCAGTAAGTAAGACAATATTGGAAATGCATTAGAGTGAAAAAGAGAAAATGGGGGGAAGAGGGAGAGAGATTAAGAGAGGAAGAAGAAGGGGTAGTTAAGAATGATTTCACAACAAATATTCTTCAGGTACAGAATGTTCACTGCCTTCTTATTTCAGCTGCATTTGCAATTTACATTTACTGCTGCTGGTTGATATTTTTTGTTTAAACAGGAGTAGGGTGTTATAGAGGTAAATCCCGCACCAATGAATCAACAGAACCAATGTATTTTCCGTTGTATTGTTTGATGTAAAATTGGATTTAGAAATTGTCATCACCAAACATCTCCTACAAAAGTGTGATGCATTCTGTTATGCTTGTAGCCAAGATCAGTATAGCAGCAGTCACTGAGTAGAAAATGGCCACATCAGATCATGTAAAAGAAATGATTGATTGCATTCAAAACTTACCAGAAAATTACTGTCAGCAAGAGGACACTCAAAAACTTCTTGCATTTTTGACATGGGTCATTAAATAATCACAATTCAGAGGGTTTGGATTATTAAGTACAAGCAGTTTGTTATATAAGTTTGAGAAAAGGATGCATCCTGTACTTGTTATAATAGAAGAAAAGATTAAATACATTTTTATTAATAAGAACTTATTTCAGAACAGTATGACTTGCTGTACAATCACTTGTAACATTGCTGCAAAGAAGGCAACATGTTTCCAGATATAGCCAACATCTGGTATGCAGATGCTCAGCTACAAAGGTTTTATGGTTCAGGGGGAATAAGGCAAATTGGGCAATGTTCCAATATGTAGTTCCCACAGAGTAAGCCATTTCACCTAGCTAAACCACTTCTAATATTTGTGCTGCAAAGATTTGGCTTGCATACATGTTGGCATCTTTATTTTATCTTCTGCATGTTAAGATGTATCCAATATGTCACTTCACCTTGTACGTCTTTGTCACCACACTGTAATGCAAAGGTCGATTCACTGCTGAAAGGCACTCTTTCTCTTATATCTGAATAGTGATAGCACTTCTACAGTACTTCATTGTTGTGAAGCATTTTGAGGTGTACTTCGGTAAGTCTAAAATCATTGAACATAGAACATAGAATAGTACAGCACATTACAGGCCCTTTGGCCCACAATGTTGTGCCGACCCTCAAACGCTGCCTCCCATATAACCCCCCACCATAAATTCCTCCATATACCTGTCCAGTAGTCTCTTAAACTTCACTAGTGTATCTGCCTCCACCACTGACTCAGGCAGTGCATTCCACGCACCAACCACTCTCTGAGTGAAAAACCTTCCTCTAATATCCCCCTTGAACTTCCCACCCCTTACCTTAAAGCCATGTCCTCTTGTATTGAGCAGTGGTGCCCTGGGGAAGAGGCGCTGGCTATCCACTCTGTCTATTCCTCCAAGTCAAGATGCTCTCAATTGTGCCCCTGTAGAAGGTCTTGAGGATTTGGGGGATCATGCTGAACTTCTTCAGTCCCCTGAAATGGAAGAGACGCTGTTGTGCTATTTTTGCCACAAAGTCAGTGTGTACAGCCCAGGTGAGATCTTTGGTGACGTGTATACCGAGGAACTTGAAGGTACTCACCCTCTCAATTGCAGACCCATTGATGTTAATCAGCCTATGCCCCAATAAGGCTTAAGTATGTAAGTAAGTAAAGCATGGAGTAACTTGTAGACATGGGTGAGAACTTTCTCAGTGAGGCATGGCAGGAGACAGTAGAGGATTGGGAGGAATGGGTGAATAGCTCACGTGATAGAACTTCAGATGAGCATGGTTATGGGACACATGTTAGGCTAGTTGGGATAGAAGAACTAAAGGTTTGGATGGGGCAAGATTGGGCAGTTTTACAGTGCTGAAAGTTCATTGGTGGCAGAGAAAATGGAGTCAGAAGTCAATCAGGTTAAAATAAAGTTCCAAACTCACACATAACTTTTTTCAGCCTCAGCCAATAATCAGGAAAAGGGATGAATTAAATATAGCATATGTAGCTATAGTAATTTTGGATGTGTAGTACATGACCCAAAGTTCTCTCTGCTGTTGATTCAGACGTTTTAGTATAGTACTGGACTGAACTAATGTGTCTGTCTGGAAGTAAGTCATACTCAGGATGCTAGAGAGAGACAGGAGGGATCTAATGAGTATGGAAACAGTAGAATGACTAAAAATAATGACTTAAATGTCCAAACTGTATATTTCAAGGAAATTTGTGCTCATTCAGCATTGAATGTTGGACATGGAGCTTGACAAGTAACAGTTGACAGGGGGACCAAAAGAGTTCAGAGCAAGAGAGAGTTGCTTATCATAACATGTCTGATTTCTGTAGACTTTAGATGTGTGAGCAACAAAGAATCATATACATATTTTACCTAGTAGCACCTGGAAGCTGTGGATGTAGATTTGAGAACCAGGCTCTCTTGTTTGATGAGGGTAATTACAAAATCCAGCGTTTATTTTGAAAGTTCCCACATTGGATGCATATTTAAAATTCAAAGTAAATTTATTATCAAAGTATGTATATGTTACCATATGCGAACATGAGATTCATTTCCTTGCAGGCATTTACAGGGAAAAAAAGAAATAAGAATTTATGAAGAACTATACAAAACAAAAACTGACAAACAGCCGATATGCAAAAGAACATTCTTAAAACAGATATAAAATTTACAGAGGATTTCTTCTTATAAAAATTTTTTGAATTACAAATGATTTCTAAAGCACAAAGGATTTCCAAAACACAGATTCAATTCCTATAAACTCAAAAGACATACCAACGAGTTGCAAATGAATGAACATCGCTGAAATCAAAGGCAGAGGAATGGATTCTAGTCACTCTTTCGTTCTGCAATTCTTTGTGCTTTATTTTACCATTCCTAACAAGCCTAACTGCATTCATCATTTATACTGCTTTTTTCTGCCACTTGGGTGACTTCAAACACATGTGATATTTTTTCAGATACCTCTTCACACAAACGATCTAAAAGCTTCTGGAGACAGAGTTGCCAGATTCCCACAATTAATGCTGTGAAGTTGACTCTTTCAGCACACAAACCTTCCAACTATTAACAAACATCAAAGTTGCTGGTGAACGCAGCAGGCCAGGCAGCATCTCTAGGAAGAGGTACAGTCAACGTCTCGGTCTGACCTTCAGTTAGTCCTGACGAAGGGTCTCGGCCCGAAACGTCGACTGTACCTCTTCCTAGAGATGCTGCCTGGCCTGCTGCGTTCACCAGCAAATTTGATGTGTGTTGCTTGAAATTCCAGCATCTACAGAATTCCTCGTGTAAACTATTAACAGATCAGTTATTTGATGTGCTAAGTGATAGTATCAATCTGGTCTGCAAGCTTCCTTGAACTATAGCCAGCTTTGTCTGGTTTGAAACAGGCCAATTAACTTGTTTTACTGATGTCTTATGCTATACCTTTTGAACAGTCAGCCCAGGTATTGTAGACCAGCATCCTGAAGTTCTATTTTATCTTCACTCTGATTATTGCTTGCCATTTACATTAAGAATAGAAGATTGGCTCCCGTTTATGTCAAGAAGCTAAACAGAAAATAGTAGTTAGAAGCTTAATTTCATCAAGAATAACTTTTTGATCTCTGGAAGTTTCAGCTGCTGTGTTGGAAGGCTGAGCTCGGCAAAAGAGAAAGGCCTCCTGGCCCTAAATGGTGAATATCCATCACACTTTGAGCTATCAGGATTATGTCAACCATAAAACATCCACTTCCCATTTTATTCTCCCCAAACTCTCATCAACACCCTTTGATTTTATCACACTTACAAGCTAGGGTCCAATAAATCCAAAAAATTAGCCCTCACATCTTTGAGATGAGGTAGAAAATCAGAGACCATGGAGAACACGCAACCCTACACAAGTAGCACCAGAGGTTGGGATTAAACTCAGGTCACTGAAGCTGTGAGGCAGTAGCTCTACTAGCAGCACTATGTGGTGCCCATATACACTGGAAAATTACTACCCAAACTCTTTTCCCTCTTGGATCTTCAACTCCTTCAGTTTTTGTTGCAGTCAAAAGACCAAATAATTTGTTAGAGGAACACCTCAGGTCGAATAACTTCTGTAGGAATGGAAATGTTGATGCTTCAGGTCACAACCCTACATCAGGGCTAATTTCCTGGAAGTGAGAGGTTAAATTTCCAATGTTCGTCACTTGTCCATTTTTTTATTTGGAATTTGTTTGGAGAAAGATGTGAAGAAGAAAATAATTACTGGTTTGCAAAATAACTGGAATATAAACAGAAGATTTCATTCACCAGCTTTATTGATGCCATGTGGTCAATGTACAGACATTTTCTGGGCGTATTTGAATGGTTCTGAGGTCTAAGCTTCCACTGCAGCTGTTTGAGCAGAACGGAATGGAATCTGTTTAATATACAAACTCACCACGTAAGGCAGCAAATCAAAAAGATATTAAATCATCATTGTGTAGCTATCAGGAATACAATTACTTTCAGATGGGGTCTTATTTTGCAATCAAACATATTTTAAGCAGACAATTTAGTTCAAGTATATGGTCAAGCCATTAGTGAAGGTGCATGTACACAAGTTTCCTTTGAATATTTACCTAAACATTGTAAATAAACGTTTGATGAAAAACAACCTGAGGATATTGCTTGCTGAGCTAAATATACTGGAGAAAGAATCTCCTTCTTACAGAATATTTTTTTCTTTCAAGGTAGTCTGCATTGTTCACTGAAAGGAATGAAAAGCAAACAATGTGACAGCTAGACTGACAGTAGATTTTAGAGAGACCTGTTGTTTAATGGTTGAGTTTTTTGTCTGTCTTTGAGTTCTGTGTGGTTATTGTATTTGCAAGAAAGGAATAAATTATGCAGATCTGACAATTCTTCAAGCTGCCCTAATTGGTTTCCCTCTATTTTTATTTATTTAATTATTATTTAGAGATACAGGGTGGAACAGGCTCTTCTGAGTCACCTATTGTAACGCTTGCTTAATCTTAAGACAATTTATAATGACTAATTAACCCAAGAACCAGTACACCTTTGGACTGTGGGAGGAAACCAGAACATCCTGAAGAAATCCGCACATTCATGGGGAGAATGTACAATCTCCTTACAGGTGGTGCCAAAGTTGAACTCTGAATTTTGGAATGCCCAGGGCTGTAATAGCATTGCACTAACCACTATGCTACCATGGCGCACACTTTGGCCAAATGTTTATTGTATTTTCACTGAAAATAGACATATAGAACAGTAAAGCACAGGAACAAGCACTTTGGCCCACAATGTTGTGCCGAACCAGTTAAATTAACAATCAAGTGGCTAACTAAACAAATCTCTTCCACCTAAACAATGTACATATCCTTTTATTTCTCTGACATTCATGTGCCTATCTACATATCGCTAAGAAGTCTTTAATGTTTCTCCCTCTACCACCACCACCCCATGCAGCCATTGCACATCCGCCACTCTCTTTGCAAAAATCTTGCCCTTCACCTCTCCTTTGAACTTACCTCCTGTCACCTTAAGTGCATGCCCTCTGGTATTAGACATTTCAGCCCTTGGAAAAAGATATAGTCTGTCTACTCTATCTATGCCTCTTGTAATCTTATAAACCTCGATCAGATCTCCCCTCAGCCTCTGCCACTCCAGAGAAAACAAACCAAGTTTGTCAAACCTCTCATTATAGCATGTGCCCTCTAATCCAGACAACCTTGTGGTAAACCTCTTCTGCACCCTCTTCAAAGTCTCAACTTCTTTCTTGTAATGGGGTGACCAGAACTATATGCAATACTCCAGATGCAGTCTAATTAAAGTTTATAAAGTAGCAACATAATTTCTTTATTTTTGAACTCAATGCCTCGTCTACTAAAGGCAAGGCAAGGATAAGCCTTTTCAATCACCCTTTCAACCTGTGTAGCCACTCTCAGGGAGACATGATCTTGGACCCCAAGATTCCTCTGCTCATCAACAATGTTAAGGATCTTGCCTTTATCAGTGTACTGTCTCTTTGCATTTGACCGACAAAGGTGCAACACTTCACATTTGGATGAGTTAAAATCACCTGCCATTTCTCCACCCATATCTGGAACTGATCTATATCCCATTGTATCCTTTGCCAGTCCATTACACTATTCAGAACACCACCAATCTTCATATCATTTGCAAACATACTGATCCACCTATCTACATTTTCAGACAAATCATTTATATACATCAAAAACAATACAGATCTCTGCAGAACACCACGGATCACAGTGTTATGTTTTGTAACTCCAAAATCTAGAACTAATTGAAACAAAACAAAGCCAGGAGATGTGCGTCTTAGTTTCATTTTACTTTGGCGTGGTGAACACATATGATGTGGTGGTGTAATGACATATGCCATTCATGTACTTTTACAAATAACCTATAATAAATTATACAAACAACAAAGAATACTGAATCAAACAATAGTTTTGCAATATTACTCAAATATTACTGAAATATAAAATGCACAACACTCCTCCCTGCTTAGCTATAAACTTCAACTCAATATAGAACACATCTCAGTCTATCTCTATATATACACACATAATACATTATATAGGCATACACAACATAGTAAATTTTAATTTTCTCATTCAGGCTGAAAGAGTTCATCATTGTGGAGTATATCTTCCTCTTGTGGGATAATGTCTTTCCTGATTGGATTTGGGGGATAGGGTCACTCCGTTTGGCAGGTGAGACTAGTAGCTGTGAAACAATCTCACATTCTGGGGCCTTCTCCATGGTGGTTGAGGGAGATGACTCTGGAACTGCAGAAGTGGTTCTGACAGCTCTGGACCCCTTTCTTCTGGACATATTGGCATCCTAAACAGTGCATGGCAAGCTGCTCGATTTGTTGATCCATCACAGGCCCCCAGACAAAGCTTCAATCCAACACCTTCATTAAGACCTTGCCTAGATGATCAGCAGGTAGATTCTCCAACTCTTTACCTCTCAGCTTGGATGGTGCAACAATTCTCAATCCCCACCTAGGCAACCCCTGTCAAGGGCAAGTTCATCCTGGTGCTGGTAAAAATAGTGGAACAGTGTGGCGTCTTTTCTGCTTTCCTTTTGGATCATCTCTGTCATAATTGGGATACCTTTGATTTGTGTCAGGGAGAATATGCCAAGAAGAGTGTCCTCTTTTGTAATTTTTTCAGTTATTTCCTTTTCCAAGTTTTCCATGATTAGTCCATGATGATTTCCATGATCAACATTTCCATGATTTGTCATCCTCTTGAATTTGATCTTGTAATTGTGTCATCCAAGAAACAGAGCCCACTTCTGCATTTGTGTGACTAATGGTTGATCAAACAATAGAAAATCTGCAGAGCTGGAAATCTGAGCAACGCACACTGGAGGAACTCAGCAGGCCAGGCAGAATCTATGGAAAAAGTATAGTCGACGTTTCGGGCCAAAACCCTTCAGCAGGACTGGAGAGAAAAAGCTGAGGAGTAGATTTTAAAGGTGGGAGGAGGAGGAGGAGGAGGAGGAGAAAGAAACACGAGGTGATAGGCGAAACCTGAAGGGGTGGTTGATGAAGTAAAGAACTGGGAAGTTTATTGGTGAGATGAGGTGAGAGAGGGAAAAGGGGATGGGAAACAGAGGAGGGGGGAGTTGGTTGGGGGGGTGGAATTACAGGAAGTTTGAGAAATCGATGTTCATGTCATCAGGTTGGAGGCTACCCAGATGGAATATTGCTCCTACAACCTAAGTATGGCCTCTTCACGACAATGGAGGAGGCCATGGATGGACATATTGGAATGGAAATGGGAAGTGGAATTAAAACGGGCGGCCACTGGGAGATCCCACTTGTTCTAACGGATGGAGTGTAGATGCTCGGTGAAGCGGTCTCCTAATCTATGTCAGGTCTCATCAATATACAGGAGGCCACACCTGGAGCACCGAACACAGTAAATGGCCCCAAAAGACCCAAAGGTGAAGTGTCGCCTCACCTGGAAGGACTGTTTGGGGCCCTGAATTGTAGTGAGAGAAGAGGCGCAGAGGCAGATGTAGCACTTGTTCCACTTGCACTTCCACTTGCCAGGAGGGAGATCAGTGAGGAGGGACAAATGGACAACAGAGTTGTGTAGGGAGCGATCCCTGCGGAAAGCAGAAAGTGAGGGGGAGGGAAAGACGTGCTTGGTGGTGGGATCCCTTTGAAGGTGATGGAAGTTTCAGAGAGTTACCTGCTGGACGCAGAGGCTGGTGGGATGGTAGGTGAGAACAAGAGGAACCCTATCCTTGGTAGGGTGATGGGAGGATGGGGTAAGAGCAGACATTCGTGAAATGGAAGAGATGCGGTTGAGGAAGTGTTGATGGTGGAGGAAGGGAAGCCCCTTTCTTTGAAAAAGGAGGTCATCTCCTTCATTTATAGAATGAAAAGCCTCATCCTGAGAGCAGATGCAGCGGAGATGCTGGAAATCTGAGTAACACACAGAAAATGCTGGAGGATCTCAGCAGGCCAGGCAGAATCAATGGAAAAGAGTAAACAGTCGATGTTTCAGGCTGAGACCCTTCATTTGGACTGGAAAATGAGGTCAAAGCAAGAAGGCTGCTTAACAAGATAAAATCACGTGGTGTTACAGGAAAGATACTGGCTTGGATTGTCATGGTCTGGTCCGTGAAGTCCGCATTCCGGTTCACTGTCTGGTCCGTGGACTCAGGACTCCAGGTCTTCCAGCTGTTCCTTGTTTTGGTTGAGTTAATCATAGGCACCGATTCCCATCTTGGGGCTTGGAATATAAGTAGCCTTGTGGACGACTGTGGGCCGCTGGCTTGTCTTGTCAAGGTTTCCTGGGAGCAACCTGCCGGTGGAAGGCTAGAGCGGCCACTTGTCATCTTTAGGCCATGTTGGAGAACCATCGCTTCATGGAGCCTGGCTGTCGGTAGTCGTAGCTGTCTTTGCGGTACAGATTCGGCAGTTTCCCGGGCCAGCTGCGCGGCTGCCAGCCACTCCATGCGAGGTAGGGATCCGTCTCTTTCCGTAGCCAGCTAAGGCTGCTGGCCGAATTGCGACTCGGAGCAACCCCGATGCAGAGAAGGAACTGTCTGTTCTTTGGTGTTTGTCACTTCTTGTCCTCGCCTCTGTGGGGTAAGCCAGGCCATTCTACTGTTGCCCTGTGGGGGGAATCTGTCTTGTCTTGCCCTTGTCTCCGTCGGGTAATTCAGGCTGCTTTGCCGTTGCCCTGCGGGAGGACCTGTCTTGTCTTGTCTTTGCCTCTGTTGGGTAAGTCTGGCCGTTCTGCTGTTACTCAACAGGTGAACCTGTCCCACCTTGGTGTGGAGACCCGTTTACTCCCACTCTTTGCTTCCTGTCTGCTAACCAATTCTCCACCCACACCAATACCTTACCCCCAATACCGTGTGCTTTAAGTTTGCACACTAATCTCCTGTGTGGGACCTTGTCAAAAGCCTTTTGAAAATCCAAATATACCACATCCACTGGTTCTCCCCTATCCACTCTACTAGTTACATCCTCAAAAAATTCTATGAGATTCGTCAGACATGATTTTCCTTTCACAAATCCATGCTGACTTTGTCCGATCATTTCACCGCTTTCCAAATGTGCTGTTATCACATCCTTGGTAACTGACTCCAGCAGTTTCCCCACCACCGACGTTAGGCTAACCGGTCTATAATTCCCCGGTTTCTCTCTCCCTCCTTTTTTAAAAAGTGGGGTTACATTAGCCACCCTCCAATCCTCAGGAACTAGTTCAGAATCTAACGAGTTTTGAAAAATTATCACCAATGCATCCACTATTTCTTGGGCTACTTCCTCAAGCACTCTAGGGTGCAGACCATCTGGTCCTGGGGATTTATCTGCCTTCAATCCCTTCAATTTACCTAACACCACTTCCCTACTAACATGTATTTCGCTCAGTTCCTCCATCTCACTGGACCCTCTGTCCCCTACTATTTCTGGAAGGTTATTTATGTCCTCCTTAGTGAAGACAGAACCAAAGTAATTATTCAATTGGTCTGCCATGTCCTTGCTCCCCATAATCAATTCACCTGTTTCTGTCTGCAGGGGACCTACATTTGTCTTAACCAGTCCTTTCCTTTTTTCATATCTATAAAAGCTTTTACAGTCCGTTTTTATGTTCCCTGCCAGTTTTCTCTCATAATCTTTTTTCCCCTTCCTAATTAAGCCCTTTGTCCTCGTCTGCTGAACTCTGAATTTCTCCCAGTCCTCAGGTGAGCCACTTTTTCTGGCTAATTTGTATGCTTCTTCTTTGGAATTGATACTATCCCTAATTTCTCTTGTCAGCCACGGGTGCACTACCTTCCTTGATTTATTCTTTTGCCAAACTGGGATGAACAATTGTTGTAGTTCATCCATGCAACCTTTAAATGCTTGCCATTGCATATCCACCGTCAATCCTTTAAGTGTCATTTGCCAGTCTATCTTAGCTAATTCACGTCTCATACCTTCAAAGTTACCCCTCTTTAAGTTTAGAACCTTTGTTTCTGAATTAACTATGTCACTCTCCATCTTAATGAAGAATTCCACCATATTATGGTCACTCTTACCCAAGGGGCCTCTCACAACAAGATCGCTAATTAACCCTTCCTCATTGCTCAAAACCCAGTCCAGAATAGCCTGCTCTCTAGTTGGTTCCTCGACATGTTGGTTCAAAAAACCATCCCGCATACATTCCAAGAAATCCTCTTCCTCAGCACCTTTACCAATTTGGTTCACCCAATCTACATGTAGATTGAAGTCACCCATTATAACTGCTGTTCCTTTATTGCACACATTTCTAATTTCCTGTTTAATACCATCTCCGACCTCACTACTACTGTTAGGTGGCCTGTACACAACTCCCACCAGCGTCTTCTGCCCCTTAGTGTTACACAGCTCTACCCATATCGATTACACATCTTCCCGGCTTATGTCCTTCCTTTCTATTGCGTTAATCTCTTCTTTAACCAGCAACGCCACCCCACCTCCCCTTCCTTCATGTCTATCCCTCCTGAATATTGAATATCCCTGAACGTTGAGCTCCCATCCCTGGTCACCCTGGAGCCATGTCTCTGTGATCCCAACTATATCATAATCATTAATAACAATCTGCACTTTCAATTCATCCACCTTATTACGAATACTCCTTGCATTGACACACAAAGCCTTCTCATTTGTACTTTCACAGTTTGCTGTCTTTTGCACACTGGTTGTTTCTCTGCCATATTTCAATTATGGTTATTGGATTTACTGAGTATGCTTGTAAGAAAATGAACCTCAGGATTGTATATACATATTTTGATGATAAATTTACCTTGAACTTTGAATATGTGACCAACTCTGACAACTGAGTTAGTGCAACTTTCAGCTTCACTGTGTTTTCAGCTTCACATAAGGACTTGGCCTCCGCAGCAGCCTGTGGCAAAGAATTCCAGAGATTCACTCTGGAAATTCCTTCCCATCTCCATTCTAAAAGGACACCCCTCTATTCTGAGGGTATTGAGGTACAGGGTGGTTATCTCCGGTTTGCTTCCTGTTCCTCGTGCTGGAGTGGTCAAGAACAGGGAGATAATGGATCTGAATGTGTGGCTGAGGAACTGGTGCAGGAAGCAAGGATTTACATTCTTGGACCATTGGGGTATGTTTCGGGGTAAGAATGAATTGTACAAAAGGGACGGGTTGCACCTTAATAAGCGGGGCACCAGCATTCTGGCAGGCAGGTTTGCCTCTGCAACACCGGTGTGTTTAAACTAAGTAGTGGGGGGGAGGGAGGGGACGAACTGGAAATATAAGGATGGAGATAAAGGGAAAGTGAGAATAAGAAAAGAAAAACAGCAGAATCAACAGAGCAGAAAGCTCAAGAAGGGATCGTACAGTATGGCCAAGTGAAATAGGAATTGATATGGGAGGTGAGGGGAGTAATGAATTAAAAGTATTGTATATGAATGCATGGAGTATAAGAAATAAAGTGGATGAGCTTTATTGGAAATTCGTAAGTATGATGTTATGGGAATAACAGAGACATGGCTTCAAGTGGATAGGGTCTGGGAAATGAATAATGAATAGGGTGTACGTCCTATCAAAAGGACAGACTGATGGGCAGAGGGGGTGGGGTGGCTCTGTTGGTGAGGAACGATATTCAGTCACTTGCGAGGGGGGACATAGAATCAGGAGATGTAGCGTCAGTATGGATAGAACTGAGAAATTCTAAGGCGAGAAAGACCCTAATGGGAGTTATCTACAGGCCCCCAAACAGTAGTCTGGATGTAGGGTGTAAGTTGAATCAAGAGTTAAAATTGGCATGTTGCAAAGGTAATGCTACAGTTGTTATGGGGGATTTCAACATGCAGGTAGACTGGAGGAATCAGGTTGGTACTGGACCCCAAGAAAGGGAGTTTGTGGAGTCCCTCTGAGATGGATTCTTAGAACAGCTTGTACTGGAGCCTACCAGAGAAGACGCAATTCTAGATTTAGTGTGCAATGAACTGGATTTGATCAGGGACCTTGTGGTAAAGGAGCCATTAGGAGGTAGTGACCATAATATAATAAGTTTTAATCTACAATTTGAGAGGGAGAAGGGAAACTCGGAAGTGTCAGTATTACAGTTGAACAAAGGGAACTATGGTGCTATGAGGGAGGAGCTGGCCAAAGTTCAATGGAACAATACCCTAGCAGGGATGACAGTGGAACAGCAATGGCAAGTGTTTCTGGGAATAATGCGGAAGGTGCAGGATCAGTTCGTTCCAAAGAGGAAGAAAGATCTTAAGGGGAGTAAGGGGAGGCTGTGGCTGACAAGGGAAGTAATGGACAGTATAAAAATAAAAGAGAAGAAGTATAACATAGCAAAGACAAGTGAGAAGCCAGAGGATTGGGAAACTTTTAAAGAGCAACAGAAGGTAACTAAAAGGGCAATACACGGAGAAAAAATGAGGTACGAGGGTAAACTAGCCAAGAATATAAAGGAGGATAGTAAAAGCTTCTTTAGGTATGTGAAAAGGAAAAAAATAGTTAAGACCAAAATTGGGCCCTTGAAGACAGAAACGGGTAAATTTATTATGGGGAACAAGGAAATGGCAGACGAGTTGAACAGGTACTTTGGATCTGTCTTCACTGGGGAAGACACAAACAATCTCCCAGATATAATAGTGGCCAAAGGACCTAGGGTAATGGATGTACTGAAGGAAATTTATATTAGGCAGGAAATGGTGTTGGATAGACTGTTGGGTCTGAAAGTTGATAAGTCCCCGGGACCAGATGGTCTGCATCCCAGGGTACTTAAGGAGGTGGCTTTAGAAATCGTGGATGCATTGGTAATCATTTTCCAATGTTCTATAGATTCAGGATCAGTTCCTGTGGATTGGAGGTTGGCTAATGTTGTCCCTCTCTTCAAGCAGGGAGGAAGAGAGAAAACAGGGAATTATAGACCCGTTAGCCTGATGTCGGTGGTGGGAAAGATGCTGGAGTCAATTATAAAAGATGAAATTACGACACATCTGGATAGCAGTAACAGAATTGGTCCGAGTCAGCATGGATTTACGAAGGGGAAATTGTGCTTGACTATCTTCTGGAATTTTTTGCGGATGTAACTATGAAAATGGACAAAGGAGAGCCAGTGGATGCAGTGTACCTGGGCTTTCAGAAAGCCTTTGATAAGGTCCCACATAGGAGATTAGTGGGCAAAATTAGGGCACATGGTGATGGAGGCAGAGTACTGACATGGATTGAAAATTGGCTGGCTGACAGAAAACAAAGAGTAGCGATTGATGGGTCCCTTTCGGAATGGCAGGTGGTGACCAGTGGGGTACTGCAGGATTCAGTGCTGGGACTGCAGCTGTTTACAATATATATTAATGATTTAGATGAGGGAATTAAAAGTAATATTAGCAAATCTGCCGATGACACAAAGCTGGGTGGCGGTGTGAAATGTGAGGAGGATGTTATGAGAATGCAGGGTGACTTGGACGGGCTGGGTGAGTGGGCAGATGCATGGCAGATGCAGTTTAATGTGGATAAATGTGAGGTTATCCACTTTGGTGGTAAGAACAGGAAGGCAGATTATTATCTAAATGGAGTCAAGTTAGGAAAAGGGGAAGCACAACGAGATCTAGGTGTTCTTGTACATCAGTCACTGAAAGCAAGCATGCAAGTACAGCAGGCAGTGAAGAAAGCTAATGGCATGCTGGCCTTTATAACAAGGGGAATTGAGTATAAGAGCGAAGAGGTCCTTCTGCAGCTGTACAGGGCTCTGGTGAGACCAGACCTAGAGTACTGTGTGCAGTTTTGGTCTCCAAATTTGAGGAAGGACATTCTTGCTATTGAGGGAGTGCAGCGTAGGTTCACAAGGTTAATTCCCGGGATGGCGGGACTGTCATATGTCGAAAGATTGGAGCGACTGGGCTTGTATACTCTGGAATTTAGAAGGCTGAGTGGGGATCTTATTGAAACATATAAGATTATTAAGGGATTGGACACACTGGAGGCAGGAAGCATGTTCCTGCTGATGGGTGAGTCCAGAACCAGAGGCCACAGTTTAAGAATAAGGGGTAGGCCATTTAGAACGGAGTTGAGGAAAAACTTTTTCACCCAGAAAGTGGTGGATATATGGAATGTTCTGCCCCAGAAGGCTGTGGAGGCCAAGTCTCTGGATGTTTTCAAGAAAGAGATGGATAGAGCTCTTAAAGACAGTGGAATCAAAGGTTATGGGGATAAAGGCAGGAACTGGATACTGATTGTGGATGATCAGCCATGATCACAGTGAATGGCCGTGCTGGCTCAAAGGGCTGAATGGTCTACTCCTGCACCTATTGTCTATTGTCTATACAGCTCAAATGCCTTTTTTAAATTCACTGATGCCATGACTGTGGTTGGTAGAATCTCAGATGGTGATGAGGAGGCATACGGGAGTGAGATAAAACGGCTGGTTGAGTGATATCACAACAGCCTCAAACTCAACATCAGCAAGACTAAGGAACTGATCGTGGTCCTCAGGAAGGGGAAATCGGGAAAACACAGTCTTCATTGAGGGGTAAGTGGTGGAAATGGTGAGCAATTTCTGGTTCTTGAGTGTCAAAGTCTCAGAGGCCAATCCTGGGTCTAAAACATTGATGCAATCATGAGACAAGGTATGCAGCAGCTTTACTTGGTTAGAAATTTGAGGAGTTGTATCCTTCCACTTCTGACAGATTGCTTCACAGCCTGGTATGGAGGCTCCAATGCACAGAATCACAGAATACCATAGAGGGTTGTAAATTCAGACAGCTTCATAATGGACACAACCCTCTCTACCATAGTCATAGTCATAGTTATACTTTATTGATCCCGGGGGAAATTGGTTTTCATTACAGTTGCACCATAAATAATAAATAGTAATAAAACCATAAATAGTTAAATAGTAATATGTAAATTATGCCAGGAAATAAGTCCAGGACCAGCCTATTGGCTCAGGGTGTCTGACCCTCCAAGAGAGGAGTTGTAAAGTTTGATGGCCACAGGCAGGAATGACTTCCTATGACGCTCTGTGTTGCATCTCGGTGGAATGAGTCTCTGGCTGAATATACTCCTGTGCCCACCCAGTACATTATGCAGTGGATGGGAGACATTGTCCAAGATGGCATGCAACTTGGACAGCATCCTCTTTTCAGACACCACCATCAGAGAGTCCAGTTCCATCCCCAAAACATCACTGGCCTTACGAATGAGTTTGTTGATTCTGTTGGTGTCTGCTACCCTCAGCCTACTGCCCCAGCACACAACAGCAAACATGATAGCACCGGCCACCACAGACTCATAGAACATCCTCAGCATCGTCAGGCAGATGTTAAAGGACCTCAGTCTCCTCAGGAAATAGAGATGGCTCTGACCCTTCTTGTAGACAGCCTCAGTGTTCTTTGACCAGTCCAGTTTATTGTCAATTCGTATCCCCAGGTATTTGTAATCCTCCACCATGTCCACACTGACCCCCTGGATGGAAACAGGGGTCACCGGTACGTTAGCTCTCCTCAGGTCTACCACCAGCTCCTTAGTCTTTTTCACATTAAGCTGCAGATAATTCTGCTCACACCATGTGACAAAGTTTCCTACCGTAGCCCTGTACTCAGCCTCATCTCCCTTGCTGATGCATCCAACTATGGCAGAGTCATCCGAAAACTTCTGAAGATGACAAGACTCTGTGCAGTAGTTGAAGTCCGGGGTGTAAATGGTGAAGAGAAAGGGAGACAAGACAGACCCCTATGGAGCCCCTGTGCTGCTGATCACTCTGTCGGACACATAGTGTTGCAAGCACACGTACTGTGGTCTGCCAGTCAGGTAATCAAGAATCCATGACACCAGGGAAGCATCCACCTGCATCGCTGTCAGCTTCTCCCCCAGCAGAGCAGGGCGGATGGTGTTGAACGCACTGGAGAAGTCAAAAAAACATGACCCTAACAGTGCTCGCTGGCTTGTCCAGGTGGGCGTAGACACAGTTCGGCAGGTAGACGATGGCATCCTCAACTCCTAGTCGGGGCTGGTAGGCGAACTGGAGGGGATCTAAGTGTGGCCTGACCATAGGCTGGAGCAGCTCCAGAACAAGTCTCTCCAGGGTCTTCATGATGTGGGAGGTCAATGCCACCGGTCTGTAGTCATTGAGGCCGCTGGGGCGCGGCGTCTTCGGCACAGGGACGAGGCAGGACATCTTCCACAGTACAGGAACCAAGAGGCAGTTCCTCAAGAAGGTAGTATCCATCACTAAAGGCCCTCACCATCTGGGCCTTGCCTTCTCCTGATTACTAGCATCAGGAAGGATGTACAGGATGATCAGCAGTTAAGACCTATCCTAATTAATGACGCTTCTGAGAAACAAGTGCAACATTTTTCATTGATACTTCTAAGGTCTCTGCCATTTATTGCCAGTATTCAATGAGCCAAACTGAATACATCACGCTAGTCTGAATTAAATTCTACTTGCCACTGCTCCACTAACTGAGAAAACAAATTGTGTGATTACATGGACTTATGAAAAAATTCACATTTTTATGAGTTACTGCTTCTTGTTTGCAAATTAGAGTTTGATTTGTTCTTGATTGGACACAGCATCAAAGGTTATGGGGAGTAGGTCTGGGTGTGGGGTTGAGGAGGTAAAAAACATCAGCCATGATTGAATGGCGTAGCAGACTCGATGGGCCATATGGCTTATTTCTGCTCCCATGCCTTATTGTCTAATTGTATGTACATATACTGTAATAGAAATATTAACTCATGGAATTATCTTATTTTTTTCATTTTTTGTGTGATGTGGGCATCACTGGTAAAGCTCGCCCTTTTTTTTCCTTGCAAACATAGCGGGGAACCATGTTTTTGAACTATTGTGGTTATTATATCAGTTTTGATAAAGGTGAATGGGTCTGGGGTCACGTGTAACCAAACAGATCTCCTCTAATAAAGGACGTTAGTGATGGATAAATTTTAGCAATGATCTGCCCACGGGTCCTTCTCAAATCCTCAATCGAAGTGGCAAAGAACTATTCCATGATTTGCAATGGGGTATTCATCCATCTGGAGGTCGGGACTTTCATCCATGATGGCTTAAAGAAAAGTGGAGTGAGCAGAACTAACCACTGCTAATCACCACTCACTAATCATCCTCCTCAAAGGTGGCATTCCACACAAATTTGTCTCTATTTTACACTTACTCCATATGTAGGTCATACTATGCACCAAGCATTCTGAAGCACAGCTAACCTCAGTACAAAATGGCATCAAATGAGGCACAGATGTGTTTCATTGCTTTTCTCAGTCTTTGTTATTGCAATGTTTTCCATCACTTCCATCAAATGAGCTGTCGGAATAGAGCTGATCTTCAATCCTAACAGAAAACTGTTCCGTCTTCAATAGCTACCTTTCAGAGCCAAGGTCACCCAAAATTTAAAAGCTTACTTGCACTTGGAGGTGAAGTCATTACCGCCATTTTCACTGAAGCATGAGAGGATGGACTGCATATTTAATATCCATTTAACAAAGCTCCTCTGCTAACCTGCTCCCATTGCAACAAAGGTTCACAGTAAGACACCAAAAAACATGGACCACTTCATAGATTGCATGAGCCACCTTTTCTTGGCCAAGATAGACATCAATGATTAAGTTTATCACCACCTTCAGCACACCAGTTCAGCCTCAGAGCCGAATCAGAATCAGGTTTATTATCACTGATATGTGTCGCAAGGATGTTTAAAGATTAAGTCCCTAGAACTGGCACAAAATTCATGGCCTACTGGACAGCAGTGATCTGTGTTCTTTTGAGAAGTGGACTACGTAATGCAGGTACCCCAAGGCACTGGAAAAATACAACCAATGATTTATCTCCAAAGTTGGAAAGGGTAAGTATATCTCTCCCCATCCAACATCTCTCTGAGGCTGTAATTACACTTACTGAGCTACAATGGGGACGAGTTTCCTCTGCATGCTTAACACCAGGTTCTGGAAATTACCGCTCTGTTCCAAGCTCTGTAATGGGAAAAGACGATGAGGTAGAAAGAAGGCAAGATTCAGGAATATGCTCTAAGCTACTATCAAGAGATGCAACCTCCTTACTAGCACCGAGAAATTTCTATGACTAGCTAAATTAGAGGAGTGTTTGGAATGGTATTGAAAAGTTGTGAATTCTGAAGAAGTGAGTAAATCATCATTAATCCTTAATCCAAAATCGGTGTTAGTTGTAGTAGTCACTAGTACTACAGCAATTTTTTGTTTTATTTTACTTCTCAGTTTATTTTTAATTGAATTTTAAATCAACAGTTGTCATAGTGAACATGGATTGGCATCTCTGGATTGTTGGTCCAGGATTGCTAACCTGGCAAACATTGGTCAGATATGGAATGCCTAGGGTACTAAGTAAGAACAGATTTCAGGTTTGACACAGTTATATCATTAGAAGGAAAATGCAATCTAAAAATTGAAACCAAAAAACCAAGTTCAAGAACATAGTACAGTAATTCTGTAAGTTATGTAATTGTAGGATTCATAAATACAAGATATCTACTTCCATGTGGTTTTCTTAGTGTTTCAGGTGTGTGTTTTCTATTGTTATTGTTTTGATTTGCAGTAGGCATGAAGACTCATCACCAGCATCTATGGAAAAACTTTCTGATTTGTGGGGCAAGAACTTATGGCAAGGCAGATTCTTGCCTCAAATGAGAATTTTCTAATTGCATAGTCCAAAGGGAAGGTTTCGCTGACAGGAAGAATGGATACCACCCCAAATCCTTTTTTTAATAAAGGAGGAAAATGGCATAAATAAGACCAGTTAAAGCAATACCCCAAATGAACGAATATATACCATGTCCATTTTTCATGTCTTTGATAAAAGTTCTAGTAAACATTATAATACTGTTAACTTTATTAATTAGTAAAAGGCTTGACATTCAGCAATCTAAAAGAAAATTATACATTTTGACATGAGCTTGAATGAAATATTTTAACAACAGATGCTCTTAAATCAAGATAATTTGCAGAAAGAGTACAGCCATGTCTAGCAGTAAAGGTTAATATGTTTTATACATTACATAGGTTTCTGACAGTTGCACACATTGTCAGCTGTCGAGGAACCTTAAAAAAATTGTCGGCACTTAATGGTGTACCTCTCTACCACAGCTGTGGATCACTAGCATAGGAGACTTCCCCACTTAAAAAAAAGTATAATGTTCAGCCAACAATACAGCCTAAAAACCCAGCATGCAGGAACAGAGAGGAGAACACTTCATCAATAAAGGATAGAGTTCTCAGGTTGGCCAGTGGAACAATAATACAAACTAGCCAATTCAAAGTGACATGCTTACCACAGATACATCTTTTAGTCAAATACATTCCCTTAATTTGGATTTCACCTGAGAGCCCAACATTTATTGCCCATGCCAAATTACCCTGAGAAGGGTAGATACAACTGGATGATGTGTTTGATGACTTTAGGAGGTCATTTTGATATGAGACTGAAGTTACTTATGGTCACCATAAATGATAAGTTTCCTTCCTGAAAACAAATCCTTATGAAGATTAGATACTTAACTGGGCACTGAAGTTATAATCATTGAATAATGTGATAAATATTGACAGCTGCCTTAAACTCACTCAACTGTTTTAATCAGCTATTGTTTGCAAAGTCATGTTTTATGGCAATAGTTGGTTTGAAGATTGGAAGAAAGCACTGGGGAAATAGTTAAGAGTAACTGGCCTCATAGTTTAAATACTTGAGATTAATAGTGCAACATTTTTGCACTACTTAAAATAAACAACTCAATAGAAGACCTTAAATCTTAATGTAAACCAGTGATGGCAATTTAGTCTATGGTTGGTTTAGAATCAGGAACAGTCACAACTTCTATAACAAATGCTAAACTGCTAATACTTTGAACAATGCCATTACACATTTATATTCAAAATGATCCAATATATTTCATTCCTTATATTCCCAGATGAAACCAAAATTATTTTCATGGAGTTGCTAGGGAATTCTGTGATAAGATGTTATTCTCTCATCACAGCATCAGGCCCCTTGTCTCCATTTGTCCTGATCAGAGCCATATGATATTAGGGTGAAAACTTAAAGGTAACAAAGGCCCCTTATGCTGGTTGAAACTGTAACAAAACTTTCCCTGGCTATTTCAATCCCTGATACTTAATGTTTATGCCTAGATTATTGTCAAAAATTCCGAAGTCATGTGGCATTGCCTTTTCTCTAAAGTTTGAAGAAATCCACAGTGAAAAGACACACAAACATCCTGGACTAAGAATTGGCCAGAACATCTCTGGTAGCTTTGGACTATGCTAGAATTAGTTACACAAACACTAGTTCAACACATGCGGAGAGGACTGCTAATAATGTACAGTTTTCTGTTCAGCTGAGAGTGCTGTAGCACAAAGATACAATGTCCATGCTTTGACCTTCACACACATGTCCTGTTTAGAACTTGGGCTTAAACTAAACCTGGCCCATTTCCAAATGTGCACATCATTTTTTTCCCCTAACGACTATAGAAAGACAAAATCTGATTTAATTACATGAATGTGTTTCTGCTTCTGCGGCACTTAGTCACTTTATACAAGAGAGAAGGCAGGACAATACTGAAAGTTATGCATTAGTGCACAGAAGGGTGTTCTTAAGCATTGAACTGAACCCCCTTTTCCTTCAGACATTCTTTTATATCCAGTCATTCCAAATGGAACACTCAGGAGAATTAAGGCTGACTGGTTCACTCTCACACAACCGATATGGCTGTGGGCTCATTGCTGAGGCTTTCAACAATGTCATCCCTTTTCAGCTTACGTAGAGCAGTGCAAAGTGCGTCTGTGGTGGCGCAATCCTTGGCTGACCAGTCAGAGAGGAGGGCACGCACTGGGTGTTCGTCTTGCCTGAAAGTGTCTATGTGTTCCTCACTGTAGCCCAGCAACCCAGCCAGGTTGCACCATTCTGACGCCTCCTCAGAAGTGTTCAGCAGTTGCTCAACCTCCTCCTGCTTGTGAGGAGGGAGGGCATTGTACAGGCTTGGCTCCACGCGTGTAGCTGAAACCAGGAAGGAGAGACATCAGTAAATAACATTGCAGTGACAGGGAAAATTGTCCTAGCATATCCTTCTACAATAAATTCAATCAAGTCTGGACATTTCACTATAGACGTGTCTGACTGATGGGCAGCAGAAGAGTGGGGGCAACACAAAGCCACGTGAATGCAGACTCGAATATGCGGCTCCACTCTTGACTGCTGCTGATCATAGCTAGAGAATGGCAAACTTGAGTTACAATAAAGAATGGCAAACTGGAGTTAGAATGCAGTACACATTAGACAAAGGACATCACATTCACGTGGTTGTAATGATATGATGGTTTTAGCCAATAATTTAGAGGAGGACCTATTTTTTCCAAGATAATCAACCCAGGACATTCCCAAATCTGTGATCATGAGCATACTCATGTCTGACCAACACTGGAGTCACTTGTCAGACGTATTTATTTTGTCCTATCCATCGCTCTCCCATCCTCCCTGCAACTTAAAACTAATCTGTTTTATACTTTCTTTCCAGTTCTCAGAAAGGTCTCTCCTACCATGGACACCGACTTGACCTGTTGATGTTTCCAGCATTTTCTGCTTTTATTATTGGAGTTTATAAATTTGATGAAGCAATTTAAGATTATGGAAAGTACCTGAACTTTCACATAGACCAGGAAGCATGTACATACGAAGACAAAATAGGGAAGTCTCTGGCATCCCTGGAATTATCCTCCAGAAGCAAACATCCCATCCAGCATTCAAGGTCAAAGAGTCAAGGAGAAGTACAGCACAGAAACAAGCTCTTCGGCCCATCTAGTCCATGCCGAAACCAGTTAAACTGCCTAGTCCTATCGATATGCACCGGAACCATAGCCCGTCATATCCCTGCTATCCATGTGATAAGTTAGTAAAGGACATCTGAGGGGTAGCAGAGAATGACTGCAACCAATAGAACAACAGTATATATTGATAGATAAAGTATCTCCAGGGGAAAAAAAATCAACAAATCAGAATACTGAGGATCATCAAGTCAACGATTAATGTTAATTTTGCTCCTTTATCTAATTACAATTAGTACTCTTAACATTTACTTCTAAAACTGAATATTTAAGATGAATGAAAGAAAATTAAGAAGTCAAATGAATTGAATTTAAAAACAGAAATGTATTAACTTTTCCTTAGAGCCAGTATATATAATTTTGTCAATATCGCAATGACTTCATTTCAAACATCACTTCTATCCATTTTAACCTATTGATACTTAGATGTTTTTGTTTGTTTTCAGCTTCTAGCCACATGACAAACAACCTGCCACAGCGGCATAGCTTCCTTCTGCAGATGTTATGTGTAAGATTATGAACAGGGAGGAATGACTTGACTGTGACAGGACCAATGTTCCAGAGGGAGACACAGAGAGGAGTAGCTGGTGTTGTATGCATGAGAGGGATTGGAAGGAAGGTGGCAAAATTAACTGATGGGCTTGGATGATAAAAAGATCCATGAAAGAGATAAATGGGCAGTTAACATTACTGCTTGTAAAGGATTTGTGACAAGCATTTCAAAGGAACCTTCAAAAAGTGCCAGGATGCAGAACAAATGTACACCCAATAGTCCATAACTTATTATTTTAATATAAACCTCATTTTGGAAAACCAATGGTATTTCTGAAACTCAATTAATATTTTAAATCCTCATTGTTAAAGGGAAAACTTAAGATTTGTTCAATTTCACAAATTTGTATATTCATATATTTTCCACGTATGTAGATTATCACAAAGGGCATTCGTTAGGTGTCACTTTTGATCAATGTGCATTCAATAGAGTCAGACGAAGCAAAATAAGGAGAGGTGAGGAGGAGGTGGCTGACCCAATATTGGCAACAATTAAGATGACCCTTACTATTTCCATTTTTCACATACTGGTCACATTGTTATCAGTGGAAATGCATCTCAGCTGGTTCAGCTTGATGGAAGTTTGCAAATTCAGTTAACTATGCTTACTGAATCATATTTTAACAGCCTGAAATTTTGACTGCTTCAAGGTCACTGACTCTAACAGAGTAGAACAGAACACCAAGGGTGCAGCTCCTGTGCAAAGTCCAGAATAAGGTGTGTGATGCCTTGGTGTCAACTGCTAGAATCGTCAAGTTTCAGGACCACATTCTGGACAACCTTGTTTCTGTGTTCTTCTTGTGAAGTCCCTTCTCAGATGAATACTGAACAGCCTGCTTGCATCTGACAGTTCATTTTACATAAACAAATAACTCCATGAATGATTAAAACAAGCCATCTGTTTTAGTAAATCCATTATTGACAGTCTGGATTGTTGAGCAACAATTTAAATTGCATTCAATAGTCAAGTTTGAATACTCCCAGCAAATGCATTATCATTAATTGTCGAGAGGGAGAGAATGGGATTTACAATTAAAGACAGTTTTGCTTTAATTACTAGGCTGACATTTTTAAAATTATATGTAAGTGTTGTGCCCCATTAACTGCATCTTTATTTTTAACTCATATTTGTTTCATTAAAATTCAGAAAACATTGAGAAGTTATTAAGTATGAGCCTGCTTTTCTCAATCTTCCTGGTTTATCTGGAGTCAAAAATTAAATGAAATGAATAGGAAAGTCAGGGACGCAATCTTCACTCCCGTTTAACTCATGAACAGCTTTTCTGGTGTTTTTTCTCTCTGCAAGGACATGCAAATGAATGTAAAAAGGCTTTGTGTCTAACCTCCCTCTGATAGTATCAGATATAATTCAAGAGAAAACAATCTCTATAAAACCTTTGAATGTACTTATATAATGTCAGGTTCAGGTCACAGATTTTCAATATCAAGTAGAAATTCATTTCTTGATCTGTTAATTAAAAAGTTAGTAGTTTCGTTTTAGGGTGTGTTGTAGGTTGCCACTTGCTTCCACCACAAAAGTTGAAATAAAGTGAGCTAGAAGTTCTACTGAAGGTATTGCCACCAGCTGTAAATGTCATTGTATTCTCGAGTAGTATGATGCTGGATCAGGTGGGGTTTCTGGCCTGTTCTTTGCTTAGGATGGAGAGGTTTATAGAGCCCTAAGCTGTTTTGGAGTGGAGGGGTAGGGACCTCAAATGAGAGTGGGGGGGGGGAAGGAAGGGGTGCGAGAGTGGTATAAGTAAGCTCCCGGCTGAGATGTTGACCTCAGTGGATCTTAAGGTGTAGAGCAGGGGACCAATAGGGCCAGGAAAATGGAGAGTAATTTAGGGAATTACCCAAGAGCATTCCCAATAAACATCTGCATTAAAAAGACCTAATTACCTTGGGAATGCTTACAGAATAGCCTGTGCTTCCTTATTATGCTCAAAAAGGAGTCCAAGCCTTGTCAAGGTAGTAAAGGTGACTTCCTTCAGGAACGGTCCAGACAAATTTCCAAATTGACAAAAGACAACCTGAAAATCTCATTATCACCTCTCTCCAGAAATGAAAAATTGATCATCAATCACATATCACTAAACAGAAAGTCTTGTGGTTGAATTTCAAAGCAGTAGTTGTTAAGATAGTAGACTACCATCTAGAAAAAAGGATTGATTTTGATACTTTTGAAATACAAATTTGTTCAATTACACTGGAAAACAAAGATTTTGCTTCCTGAATACTTCTAAGTGTATCTTATGAATTTTGGGATACTGATAATGAAAATCGCCATGAAATTTCCTTATCACACACCATTTTTTGAAATTACTTATTTTAATTATTTCAATTCATAATTCAGGTTAATTAAAATGTTGCCTACAATGTAAGCTGGAAAGTTTCCTATCTTGTCCAGGCATGCTTGGACATGCTTAGGTGGCGTGGCTACTGCGTGGCAGGACAGGTTTTAGTAATAATTATTGGGTTCAGGACTGTAAGGATAGAATTTGCTATCACCAGGCACAAAAATTTCTGCGAAGCATTTTGATATTTGAGACAGGTGCTTCCCAGAATAACTGATGCCAAGATTAAGGAAAGCATTTTTGTTGGTCCACAAATCAAACAGGTCATCAATGACAGGCAATTTGAAGAATTTCTAGTGGGACTGGAGAAAATCACATGGAAGGCATTCAAGGAAGTTGCTGAAATTTTTCCCGGCATCTACAGAGCACCAAACTACATGCAGCTGGTTGAAAGCATGCTTCAAGCATATAAAACCATGAAATACAACATATCACTCAAGATTCATTTTCTGCATTCCCATTTAGACTTCTTCCCTGCAAATTTTGGTGCTGTTAGTGATGAGCATGGTGAAAGGTTTCACCAGGATATTGCGGTCATGGAGAAAAGATACCAGGGCAACTGGAATCCATCAATGTTGGCGAATTATTGTTGGACACTTAAGCGAGAAGCCTCAGACACTGAGTACAAATGAAAATCATTAACAAAACATTTTTAACTTAGTTGAACTATTGCAAAGCATCAGCACCATTATGCAATTAAGCACATTAATTTGTTGTTTCTCCAAATTCCTACGTGATACAAGTAGTCTGAAATTATATTTGTGTTCATCTTCAAGCAGTCTATCATAAACAAAGAAAAAATTCTGAGGAAGCAACACTTTTGAAAAATAATTGTTGTCCAGTGTTATTAAAATTGATTAATGTGTCAATGTTCAAGTTTAAGCCAATGCTGGGGATAAAGAGAGTTAGCAAACTTAGAAATTAAATTTATCATTTCATTCTTCTACCCCTCACCTGTTACTCCCCCAACCACCCCCCGACTATTAGAAGACCATTAGACACAATTCCTTATGTTACTACATGAGAACCCAGAAGGCTGGATGAATGCCACTGAGGCAAGGATTGAAATCCTGCCATAGCAGCTGAGGAATCTAGTATTTCAACTGACTCAACCAGTTACATGTTTTCAGGTAAAGTTAGCTGATCTTCACAAACAAGCTTTTATTATGCAAGATTTAAAGACAAACTGGCACTGAAGTTTCAATGGCTACTCCTCTATTGACACATATACAGAAGCCCAGGGCGTGCAGACCCAGTGCAAAGACAGGGATGAAGTGAGCAACACCTAGATATTGATGACCAGCCTGCCAATATTTGAGGCAATGAACTGTTCGGCTGAATATTGAGTGTCTGCTTGCACCTGACAGCTTTTTTTTTGCATAACCAATTGATCTGTCAAGTAGTTGAACGAGGCCATCTGCTTCCAGTGGATGATTATATGTTCCAATGTGCAAAGCTGAAGCATTTAATAGTACAGTAACAGGACAGGACAACAAAGTAAATTGCATTAACAGGCAGGATTTAGTTTTTCCAGGAAATGAATTATTGCCAATTGTTGAGATCACAACTACAATTAAGGCCTGTTTCACAGAAATAAAGTCACCAACAACTATTTTTAATTACAATGCAAGTGTTGCATAATACTCAGTTGCATCTCTTGATATCTTACTGAAAAGCCTTACAAGTGAAATGCCATTCCCTTCTCTCAATCCCTCCATCTTCGTCGCATCTGCTCTCAAGATGAGGCTTTTCATTCTAGAACGAAGGAGATGTTCCCCTTTTTCAAAGAAAGGGGCTTCCCTTCCTCCACCATCAACGCTGCCCTCAATCGCATCTTTTCCATTTCACGAATGTCTGCTCTCACCCCATCCTCCTGCCACTCTACCAGGGATAGGGTTCCTCTTGTCCTCACCTACCACTCCACCAACTTCCATCTCCAGCGCATAATTCTCCGCAACTTGGGCCATCTCCAACGGGATCCCACCACCAAGCACATCTTTCCCTCACCCCCACTTTCTGCTTTCCGCAGGGTTCGCTCTCTATCGGACTCCCTTGTCCATTCATCCCTCTCCACTGATCTCCCTCCTGGCACTTATCCTTGCAAGCAGAACAAGTGCTATACCTGCCCCTACACCTTCTCCCTCACTACCATTCAGGGCCCCACACAGTCCTTCCAGGTGAGGTGACACTTCACCTATGAATCCATTGGTGTCATCTACTGTATCCGGTTCTCCTGGTGTGGCCTCCTGTATATCAGTGAGACCCAACGTAGTTTTGAAAGACCACTTCGCCAAGCACCCATACTTCGTCCAATACACAAAGCGGAATCTCCTGGTGGCCACCTATTTTAATTTTACTTCCCATTCCCATTTCAACATGTTGCAATTAGGCCACACTCAAGATGGAGGAACAACACCTTATATTTCGTCTGAGTAGCCTCCAATTTGATGGCATGAACATCGATTTCTCAAACTTTCAGTAATTGCGCCCCCCCCGCACCATTCCCCATTCCTTCTCTCACCTTATCTCCTTACCCGCCCATCACCTCCCTCTGGTGCTCCTCCCCCTTTTTTCCTCTATGGTCTTCTGTCCTCTCCGACCAGACTCCCCATTTCTCCAGCTCTTTACCCCTTACACCAATCAACTTCCCAGCTCCTTACTTCATACCCTTCCCCTACCCTACCACCTTGTGCTTCTTCCTCCCCTCCCCTCACCTTCTGACTCTGACTTCTCATCTTTTTCTCCAGTCCTGATGAAAAGTCTTGGCCCGAAACGTTGACAATTTAGTCTTTTCCACAGATGCCGAATAGCCTGCTGAGTTCCTCCAGCATTTTCTGAGTAAAGGCATTAAGAACACACACAAAATGCTGGAGGAATTCAGCAGGTCAGGCTGCATCTACGGAGAGAAATAAACAGTCAATGTTTCAGGTCAAGATCCTTCATCAGGGCTCAGGCCCGAAACATCAACTATTTATCCCTCTCCATAGATGTTGCCTGACGTACTGAACTCCTCCAGCATTTTGTGTGTTCCTCGGGATTTCCAGAGTCTGCAGAATCTCTTGTGTTTTTAAAGGCATTAATACTGCCACCTATCCAAGAGCACAAGTTACAATTTCTACCATTAGTACAGCCAGTATAGTTCAATAATAATTAATAAAAGGATTAACTCTTAGAGTGTTAGAACATTACAACACAGAAACAGGCCTTTCAGCCTATCTGGTCTGTGCCAGTCTTGCCTGGTATTTATGAAAAGAAGAATGTTTTCAAAGAAACAAACAACTAGAATGCAAACAATGTAAACTTTTATCACTAAAATGTAATATGTGGCAAGAGCATGTTGTATGCTATACCTGGTTAAATTGTGGAGGGACATTGTTAGATTGTACTCATTGAGCTGACAAACTTGTGTTGTGCCTGGGTACAGCACTTTGATCTGTTTCATAGTAGGTACTAATAATTTTGGGTGAATGAGTGGTGGCAGGAGATTTGTTCACAGTAAATTGAAAAAAGGCATTTATGCATTATATTAAACCCACTATCAAATAACAAGTTTGTTCCATACCACACAATATCTATAGAACAGCAGTATCCTTGAGTAACCACAATTTCAATTATACATTTTCCTCTCCATTTCCTGGTCCATTGCTAAGTAAATGTAGATCAATTTTAGATATTCATGTTAGACTTGCAAAGTTTAAGCACAAATTTCAATCCATACAGCCGCTCTTATTTTCAACCACAGAGAAAAGACAACTAATGTGATGGCAGAATATAGTATTAATGGTAAGACTCTTGGCAGTATGGAGGATCCGAGAGATCTTGGGGTCCAAGTCCATAGGACACTCAAAGCAGCTGCGCAGGTTGACTCTGTGGTTAAGAAGGCATATGGTGTATTGGCCTTCATCAATTGTGGAGTTGAATTTAGGAGCCGAGAGGTAATGTTACAGCTATATATGACCCTGGTCAGACCCCACTTGGAGTACTGCATTCAGTTCTGGTTGCCTCACTACAGGAAGGATGTGGAAACCATAGAAAGGGTGCGGAGATTTACAAGGATGTTGCCTGGATTGGGAAGCATGCCTCATGAAGACAGGTTGAGTGAACCTGGCCTTTTCTCCTTGGAGCGATGGAGGATGAGAGATGACCTGAAAGAGGTGTATAAGATGATGAGAGGCATTGATCATGTGGATAGTCAGAGGCTTTTTCCTGGGGCTGAAATGGCTGCCACAAGAGGACACAGGTTTAAGGTGCTGGAGAGTAGGTACAGAGGAGATGTCAGGGGTTACTTTTTTTATGCAGAGAGTGGTGAGTGCATGGAATGGGCTGCCAGCGGCGGATACGATAGGGTCTTTTAAAAGACTTTTGGATAGGTACACGGAGCTTAGAAAAATAGAGGGCTATGGGTAACCCTAGTAATTTCTAGGATAGGGACATGTTCGGCACAACTTTGTGGGCCGAAGGGCCTGTATTGTGCTGTAGGTTTTCTATGTTTCTAATATGCATAACACGAGGATGGGTCTCAATGACATAAATAGAAAGTTCATGAGTAAAATCCAATCATTTGAGGTTTACCTGTAAGACTGAATTCCTTTGTCCAGGGTCACTTGGTTCAAACACATTTAGTAACTATTTCTGAGACACTTATGATCATTTTTCCTTGGACAATTGAATTATATTCTTGAAACACTATTTCAAGGATTTTGTCAGAAGTTATTTAGAGTCATAGAAATGTACAGCACAGAAAAAGGTGCTTCAGCCCACCTGGTCCACGCTGAACAATTTAAGCAGCCTAACCCAATCAACCTGTACCCAGACCATAGCCCTCCATACCCCTATCCAAGTAAGGGCCAAGTCTTTTTGAGGATGGAGCAGGGGTGCTTGGCAAAGTAGTCCCCCAATCTATGTCAGGTCTCACCAAAGTAGAGGTCTCACTGGGAGCACCAAATACAGTAGATGATCCCAACAGATTCACAGGTGGGGTTGCCTCACCTGCAAGGACTGTTTGGAGCCCTGACTGGAGGTGAGGGAGATGGTGAATGGGCAGGTGTAGCACTCCTACCGTGTGCACGAATAAGGGCCAAGAGGGAGATTAATGGGGAGGGATGATTGGACAAGGGAATCATGGAGGAAGCATGCCCTGTGGAAAGCAGAGGGGGGTGGGATATAGATGTGTTTGGTGGTAGGGTCCCATTGAAGATAGCAGAAGTTGCAGAGAATGATGTGTTGAACTCTATCCCTGTTAAGGCAGCAGGAATATGGGGTGACCATGGATGTCAAGTAAATGGAGGAGATGAGGGTGAGGGCAGAATCAATGCTGGAGGAAAGGAAACCCCGTTCTTTGTAGAAGCTGGAAAGGAAAGCCTCATCCTGGGAACAGATGTGGCAGAGACGAAGTAGCTGAGAAAGGGGAATGGCATTTCTGTAGGAGACAGGTTGGATAGAGGTATTGTCAAGACAGACATGGGAATCGGTAGGTTTATAAAAGATATCAGTAGACAGTTTGTCTCCAGAGATGGAGATAGAGAGATCGAGAAAGGGGAGAAAGATGTCAGAAATGGATCAAGTTTGGTTTTGCAGGCTTTCTCAGTGACCATACTGAGACTTGTTTCATGGGACCTTTTACTGCTCATTGCTTTACATGTATGATGGGAAGCTCAAGTCAAGTTCCAAATCATAACTCTGCATCTAACCTCATCCCATAATAATGGAGACCCAGCAAGAAAATATCAGGGTTCAAACCTTAATTGAGAGCATCAGTGTCAAAATGTTAGTGAGCTGTCTACAATTCACAAAGTGCTTGCTTTGGTAGTTTGCACTTAAGCTGTCTTTCAGGTTAAACACTACTGATCAGAGAGAATCCTGTGGCACTTCATTATTGGTTTTATTTATTACTTAGTGGTGAAGGCATTGTATGCACAGAACTGAATACTGCATGGACAGAAGTCACTTAGTTGGGTTTCTCCCAAATAAGGTAATGATCATAATCTAAGATGAGGCCCTTTATAATGAAGATAATCCACATTTATAATGCATATTGTCTGTGGATCATGATCCTAAAACTTGTGATCAAAAGAATTAACAGTCAGAGTAACTGTTTTGGCTGGGATTGTCTAAATGAAAGGGCATAGGTGGAGCTGAGTTTATTAAGTACCTTGAGAGTTTTTTTGGAGACAATATACAAGAGTTCTACTTGAAGTCAAAGTCTGAACTTTGACTTCTCTTCGGAAATGAAACTGGTCAAATGGTGGAAGTGTCAGAGAGAAAACATTTTGGGATCAGTTCACAGTTTCAAAATAGTTCAGAAAAGGGATATAACTGGTCTTCAAGTTAAGGTCCTCAAATTTGGGAAGGCTGATTTCAGCAGTGCAAAGGGAATCAGGTGAATGTAAACTGGAAACAGATGCTACTGGGTAAAACAACATCTGAAAGATGGGGGTATGTGAGTTAGTAATAATTCAGAGTGAGCCATTTCTGATTAGGAGTCTGTGCTGGGGACCAGTCTTTTTTTTTGTGATATATATTAAGGACTTGGGTATGAATGTAAGAGACATAATTAGCAAGTTCAAAGTAAATTTATTATCAAGGTACATATATGCCACCATATACAAGCCTGAGACTCACTTTCTTGTCAGTTTGCGAGTGAGCAGATGACAGGAACACATTAATGGAATTATAGACCACACAGCAGTCAATGGGATTTAGAGGAACAAATTTTCAGAGAGATTGCAGACTGCTGCAAGAAGCACAAGGTTGTTGTTGTAAGTGATTTTAGATTTCCAAATATTGACTAAAAATCCAATACCGTAAAAGGGCTAGACAGGGAAGAGTTTATCAAATGTGTTCTGGAAAATTTCCTTAATCAGTATGTAGAATTCCCAACTAGAGAGTGCAATACTATGTCTCCTATTAGGGAATGAGACAGGGCAGAAGACAGAAGTTTGTGTTGGGAAACACTTTATATCTAGTGATCATAATGCCATTAGTTTCAAGGTAATTATGGAAAAGGATAGGTCTGGTCCTCAGGTTGAGATTGGAGAAAGGCCAATGTTGATGGTATCAGAAGTTATCTGGAAAGTGTAAACTACAACAGATTGTTTTCTGGCAAAGATGTAGTTGGTAAGGGGTAGGCCTTCAAAAGTGAAAAATTGAAAGTACAAAGCCTGTATGTTCCTGTCAGAATAAAAGGCAAGGATAACAGATTTTGGGAATCTTGGTTTTTGAGAGAAATTGAGGCCCTTGTTAAGAACAAGAAAGAGGTACATAGCAGGTATGGGCAGGCAGGAACAAACGAGGTACTTGAGGAATACAAGAAGTGCAAGAGAACACATATGAAGGAAATCAGGAGGGCTAAAAGAAGACATAAGGTTGCTGTAGTAGACAAGGTGAAGGAGAATCCTAAGGGATTCTATAGATAAGTTAAGAGCAAAGGGATAGTATGATACAAAATTTGTCCTCTGGGAGATCAGAGTTGTAGTCTAAGAGTGGAGCTGAAAAAGATGGGGGCGATCTTAAATGGACGTTTTGCATCTGTATTTACTCAAGAGATGGACCAATAAGATGTGAGGCAATGCAGCAGCAACGTTATGGACCCGATACAGGTCACAGAAGAGGAGGTGTTTGTTGTCTAGAGGCAAATTAGAGTGGAGAAATCCCCAGGGTCTGACAATGTGTTCCGTCAGACCCTGTGGGAGGGCAGTGCAGAAACTGCAGGGAGGCTAGCAGAAATATTTAAAACATCCTTGGCCTCGGGTGAGGTGCCGGAGGATTGGAGGATAGTTCACGTTGTTCTGTTGATAGAACGGCTCTAAGGATAAGCCAGGAAATTATAGGCTGATAAACCTTACATCAGTAATGGGAAGGTATCCTCAGGGACCAGACATACAAGTATTTGGACAAAATAGAGTCATCATGGCTTTGTGCATGGTAGGTCATGTCTAGCCAATCTTATAGAGATTTCTGAGAAAGTTACAAGGAAAGTTGATGAAGGCAAGGCAGTGGATGCTGTCTGCATGGACTTTAGCAAGGCATTTGACAGGGTCCTGCATGGGAGGTTGGTCAAGAAGTTTCAGTTACTTAGCATTCAAAATAAAGTGGTAAATTGGATTAGACGTTTACTTCATGGGGGAAGACAAAGAGTCCTTGTATACGGTTGCATCTCAGACTGGAAGCCGGTGACTAGTAGTGTGCCGCAGGGATCAGTGCTGGGTCCATTGTTGTTTGTCATCTATATCAATGATCTGGATGATGATGAGGTAAACTGAAGCACCAAATTTGTGGATGACACAGAGATTGTGGAATGTTGTGGTCAGGGACAAAGACTATGAAAGATTGTAGCGGGATCTGGACCAGCTGGAAAAAATGGGCTGAAAAATGGTTGATGGAATTTAATGTAGAGAAACGTGAGGTGCTGCACTTTGAGAAGACCAACCAGAGTAGATCTTACACGTTGAGCAGCAAGGCACTGAGGAGTGAATAGTGTCATAAAGAAAGCTTTTGGCACATTGGCCTTCATAAATCAATGTATTGAGTACAGGAGTTGGGATTGTTATGTTGAAATTGTATAAGATATTGGTGAGGCTTAATTTGGAGTAGTGTGTGCAGTTTTGGTCACCTACCTACAGGGAAGATATAAATAAGGTTAAAAGAGTGCAGAGAAAGTTTAAAAGGATGTTGCTGGGACTTGAGTATCTGAGTTATAGGGAAAGGTTGAATGGGTTAGGACTTTATCCCCTTGAATGTTGAAGAATGAGGGAAGACTTGATAGAGGCATATGAAATTATGAGGGGTATAGATAGGGGAAATGCAAGCAGGCTTTTTCCACTGAGGCTGGATGAGACTACAACTAGAGCACATGGGTTAAGGGTGAAAGGTGAACTGTTTAAAGGAGAACATGAGGGGGAACTTCTTCACCCAGAGGGTGGTGAGATTGTGAAACAAGCTGCCAGCACAAGTGGGACATGTGGGTTTGATTTCAATATCTAAGAGACATTTGTGTGGGTACATGGATAGGACGGCTATGGAGGGCTTTGGTCCGGATGCAGCTCAATGGGACTAATTAATAGTTTGGCACAGACTAGATGGGGCAAAGGGCCTGATTTTGAGCTGGAGTGTTTTATGACTCTAACTTTGAGTAAATAACTCTGGTCAAACATTTGGAGTGAGCGAAATTAATCAGTTCTGTTCTGAAAATAATCAAAATTTATCTAGTTCACTTTTCCAAAACCAAACTAGCCCAGTGGCTATTAATACTGAACAGGAAACTCCACCACCCACCCTTCTCAATGTCTCATCCTTCCCTATATCTCACCCTCCATCATCATTTACTCAGAAAAGAGTCAATAAACTACAGACACCATAACTGTGGGGCTCTCAGAGAAGTACAAGTGGCCACTGATTTTTTTTAATGAAAAAAAACACACTTTCTGCCACTGGTTATGCCCCCAAGTGCCTTGGTGCAAGTCCAACTTGCCCTAGTAACTCAAGCTTTTCCATCTATGCATGGCATTACAGGAGACCCCTCAAACATTTGTTGGGTCTGATAACCCATTTTTGCATTTCTCTACTACACACTTGGCAATAATATTTAATCTACTCATGTTCCCAACACATTTCTCACAATAAATAATGAATGAGATCCATTACTGTACATATAAATAGAGTAGCACATGTATAATAACTGAAAGTTTACAAGGAATGTTGATGAATAATGGGACTGTGAGGTTCAGGCCCACTGTTCCCTGAAAGTGCCAGCACAGATAAAGTAATGAGGGCAACCCATGACAATGCTTGGCTTCATAGGTTGTGGCACAGGATATAAAAGTCGGAACACTATGTTGTAACTTTACCAAACACTGGTTCACCACATTTGGAGTATTGTGCATAATTCTGGTCACTCTGCTACAGGAAGGATATGTTTGTGCTTGAAAGAGTGCAGAAGGATGTTGCCTGGATTGGAACACCTTAGCTATGAGGAGAGATTGGATGGGCTTGGTTTATTTACCATTGAGCGACAGATACTGTGGGTTAACCTGACAAGGATATATAAAGTTCTAAGGGGCATAGAGAGGATAGATGGTTAAATACAAAACAGTATAGATTTAACTGGAACGAGGGATTTTGTTTTCACACACAGAGTGGTTGATATCCAGAATTCACTGTCAAGAGGATTGGTAGAATCAGATACTATCACCATGTTTAAGAAACACTTAAATTGCCAGGGCATAGAAGGAGTCAACCTAACGTGGGCAAATAAGTTGTTGTAGATGGGCTAAAAGGTCACAGGATATGGTGGGCCAAAGGACCCCTTTCCAAGCTGTACAACTCTGACTATGACTAATGACCCTTTAACCATACTCACCATTGTGATTCTTGAGCAAACTTCTAAATTTATCCACTGTCACAGAGAGATATAACAATACAGAAGGTGGTTATTTGGCCATTTAATATGTTTCTGCAAGAACAATGTACCAAGTTATCTTTACTTTGAACTTCTGCAATATCCTGTATTTCAAATGCTGATCCACTTCTTGCTGAAGACCAAGACTGAATCTACCTCCCATCAGAAATGCATTCCAGATGCTAACTGTTTCCACTGGATAACTGTTTTTCCCTCATGTCACTTATGATTATTTTGTTTGTAAGGAGGTTTCGATTTTTATGTTACTGAGGGTGGCCAGGGGGGCTACATGTTAATCCACTGAATTCTGTCTCATCTGGTTCTTGACCCTTTCTTCCTATCTACTTTCTCTACACACCTCATTATTTTACACTCTTCCATCACATCTGCTCTCAACCTTCTCAGTACTAAGTAATACAATCACTGCTTCTCCTTCCTTCCTCATAGCTCCCTCATCACTGGAATTTTCTACCCCACATATGGTAGTCCCAACCCTAGTGATCCCTCCTCAGCTCCACAATCCCTCCCACTTCATAATATGCTGCTGGTTTTGATTCACTCCCAACACTATGCAGCTGTTTCTTCCCCTAATCTCACCAAAAATGATAACCCCCTACATCAGCTCCTACTGTCCCTTCCAGTTTTCCCTTCATCCCCTTGGCAAAGTTGGGGCCTCACCAAACCCATGGTCAGTGATCTCCAAAACCCATCTTAATGGCTGCTTTTGATTTTGAATACACTAGAATTTCCAGGAAATTATATCCAGAATAAACAATTAGACTGGACAACAAATATTTTGCTTCCTGAATACTTTTGGGTGTATCTCATGGATTTAGGGCTGCTAATCATGAAAATTATTTTTTGAAATCACCTATATTTGTTCAATTCATAATTCAAGTCAATTAAAATGGTGCCCAAAATGCAAGCTGAAAATTTTTCTATCTTGTCCAGTAATGCCTGGGCATGCTTAGCCAGGGTGGATGCTACATGGCAGGACAGGTTTTAGAAAGACTATAAAAGCATCTCGCATACACCATTCTATGCATTGCGTTTGCATGTATATAAATTTGCGATCACATTGATGCACATAGCACACTATGTGTACTTATTATAATAAAATAATTTCATTTTCAAGAGTATTTGTGATGGCAAAATGTCTCACCAAGGTTGCAACAGTCACGATACATTGCCATATTTGTGGTGAGTATATGCTTAAATCTCAAGACAGAGCAAGACTCCTCTTATTAGGAAGGCCTATGAGCTCTACTTTGAATGTAAAATTGGGGATCAAGACAAAGCCTGGGCTCCTCACTTTTGTTGTGTAACAAGCACTGTCGATCTTAGAGCTTGGCTCAGAGATACTCGGAAGTCAATGTCGTTCACTGTCCCAATGATATGGTGAGAGCAGAAGGATCATATGACAGACTGTTACTTCTGTCTGACCAGTGTGTTTGGTGTCTCTGCTAAAAACAAGAAATCCATTGAATACCCCAATCTCCCTTCCGCCATGAGAACTGTTCCGTGTGACGATAGTCTTCCAGTACTGAAGCCACCAGAGACATGGAGTCTAGAGGAGGCAGACAAAGATACCATGATGCATGCACCAGGAATGGAAAATGACACTGATACGGACACAGATTTTGAACCCTTTATATTGAGTAAGCCTCATCTGATAACTCAATCTGAGTTAAATTATCTGGTCAGAGACATGCGTTTGTGAAAGGCAAAATCATAATTACTGGGCTCAAGACTGCAAGGCTGGAATCTGCTGTCACTGGGCACAAAAATATCCATGAAGGATTTCAATATTTGAGACAAATGTTTCGCACTGAAACTGATGCCAAGATTAAGGAAGGCATTTATGTTGGTCCACAAATCGAACAGTTCATCGATGACAGGCAATTCAAAGAACTTCGAGTGAGACCAGAGAAAATCACATGGAAGGCACTCAAGGATGTTGTTAAAAATTTTTGTGGCAACTACAGAGCACCAAACTATATGCAGCTGGTTGACAATATGCTTCAAGTATACAAAACCATGAAGTGCAATATGTCATTAAAGATTCATTTTCCGCATTCCCATTTAGACTTCTTCCCTGCAAACCTTAGTGTTACCAGTAACGAGCATGGTGAAAGGTCTCACCAGGACATTGCGGTCATGGAGAAACGGTATCAGGGCAACTGTAATCCATCAATGCTGGCTGATTATTGTTGTACACTTAAGCAAGAAACCTCAGACACTGAGTACAAATGAAAATCATCAACAGAACGTTTTTAGCTCAGTTGAACTATTGCAAAGCATCAGCACTTATGCAATTAAATGCATTATATTCAATAAAAGTTAATTTCTTGTTTCTCCAAATTCCTGCGTGATACAAGCAGTATGAAATTATATTTGTGTTCATCTTTAAGCAGTCTATCATAAACAAAAAAACATTTCTGAAGAAGCAATACTTCCAGAAAAAAAATGCTGCCCAGGTTATTGAATCATAGCAAATAATGTAGGGAATTGAGAGAGCACCAACAGGCAAAGAACTAGGAAACTGTTGGGTGGTGAATGGCGACCTGTGAAAAGTAAGGTGTAATGCTTAGGTCTGCAAAGAGAAATAAAGCCTGGGTTGGTGACCAGGTACTGATGGGAACACAGCAGAGGGAGATTGTGGAAGTTCAGGCAGAAGGAGGAGATCACAGCTTCTGTTACGGGCTTTTGGAGATAGGTGATAGTCAGGGCTGCTCAGGTAGTCAGGGAGTCAGAGATCCTGGACTTTTAAGAGTAATGGGGTTTTGCGTTTGGGGTGGTGTCCTAAGGGTGTGAGGGACTTAATTAGATAGTTAAACATAATTGTCCCAACAGCGACTATCAAGGGTTAGTTTCAGAATAACAAAGATCAAGTCCTCTTGAAATGTTTCAAAAGGAGAGCTGCACAGGAAGTGATACAATTTTCTGTACAATTAATGTGATCTCATCAGTCGCACATCGGCGAGTCAAGCCAGGAAATAGATTATCAGATTTCTAGAGTGTTGCAAAATGGATCTGTAATATTTGATGTTGGGTTGCAATCCTGAAAAATGTTGTAGTAAATATGATTTCATCTGATAGACAGATCTTTATGGAAAATAATCATTCTTGTTAACAATTTCTTTTTACTGATGTATACTCTCTGTTGTACATTTCTTTGTTCTTACTTCACCTTGCTAATAGAGGACATTATTCGATGCTGTTTTTCAGAAATCAGTCTCACATGTATTGAGGTGGTATATTTATCAACAGTTGGCCATGTTTCAAAGCCAGCCTTAAATTGGTATTTTAAAGTCACTGATACCACCAAATGAAAAAGATAGGTGCTTAATTAACAAAATAGCTGATGTTTCCTTCTTAATTTTCATGTCATTTATCAGCTGTGGCATCTATTGGCATTTACCTCTGGCATTCAAGAGAAAAGGGGAATTTCAGAAGCTAACTAGCAATGCAGTTTTGGTCAATGACTAGAACACAAACCCATTTCAGCTTCCTGTTAACTATGGGACTTATGGAAAAATAAGAATATTTTAAATTCAACTCAGTGTCAAATAATGCACTATAACATATTAACTATGCAGACAAGAGAGGTTCTCTGTCATAAGCCCTTCCGCTTTCATTGGCAAAGTTATTTTAGGAATGCATTTTAAAATCAAATGTAACATAACCAGCATATTCCAAGGCTGTACTTTCAGATCTCTGTTACTATTTCTGATGGTCATCTTACACTAAGCTCTTGTAACTTTAGAATTTCTCCATTAACTTTAGAAACATTGACCCAGTTCAAATTAGTAAAACATGTACATGAGATGACAATCTAATAAGTCATCCAAATTCAACACCCTTTAACTTGATTCCTTATCAAGACATTGCAATAAAAGCAACACTATTCCAAATATAATAGACTCTGATCACATTTTCTCTGTACTAGTGAATATTTGCCCTGATTTTGCAATGAAAATAGTAAAGCTACACAATATCCTTTAATCTCCTTACGACCAACCCAAAGACAATCTACCTTGTCATGACCCTTGCACTTTATTTGTCTTTCTGCAATACACTTTCTCTGTAACTGTAACACTATGATTCTGCATTCTGATATTGTTTTTCTTTTGTACTACTTTGATCTACTTAGTATAGAATGATCTATCGAGATCACATGCAAATAATTGTTTTCCACTGTACCTCAGTACACGTGACCATAACAAACCAGTCACTAACCGCCAGCATTCATTCCACATTTTTTTTTGCAACTCCAATTATGAGTAAATTCCTAAATCACAACCAGTCAAATGGAAGCTAGGAATTGTGTCAATCTTTGTAAATAGTAAGATTATTCAAACCTTGTGACAGTCATAATCCCATTAATTACTGGCAGCATTTCAAATACAATCTTCTTCATCCACTTCAAGCATTGGCAGGTTGTGCAATCAGAGATCCTCTTCTGCACACCTTTGTTGTACCATGTGGATATTGGATTTACTGTCAGCTTGACCCACTCTGGCCGTTCTCCTCTGACCTTGCATGAACATGGCATTTTCACCCACAGAACTGCCACTCGCTGGATTTTTTTTTTGTTTTTCACACCATTCCCTTTATCTCTAGAGACTGATGTGTGAAAATCCCAGAAAATCAGCAGTTTCTGAGATACTCAAACCACAGTCAAAGTCACTTAGATCACATTTCTTCCCCATTCTGATGTTCGGTCTGAACAACAATTGAACCTCTTGACCATGTCTGCATGCTTTGATGCATTGAGTTGCTGTCATGTGATTAGCTGATTAGATATTTGCATTGATGATCAATTGTACAGGTGTACCTAACTGAGCGTGATCAAATGTGCTGAAGCATGAAAATAGCACATTGTCTTTTTTTCTCTATTTTCAATCCTTCTGTACTTTGCTTAAACCAAAATTAATTCCTTTGTACTTATCACTAAAATGAAATGAATAAGAATTTTAAGTAAATATATTTCAAACATGCTACTTCATCACAACTTATACTTGGGACAGCACAATTGATATTAAAGTATCTAGTGGTAAAGCTTTTTTATTGGAATGCAGTGTTAAAGGTATTATCGGTGAGTTCTGCCATGGGAAGCCATTCACAGTTGGAGAGAGGAAAAGGTTCAAGGATGAAATTAAATTCCACCTGAAAAACTTTCAACCTCCCCGCAGATGCCAGGAAATCTTTGGCCCACGATTGGTCAACGTGGAGACAAAATATTCAGTATGGCATTGAGAACCTCAAGAGTACAGAGAAACCCTTGTGTGAACAATGAGCACAACACCCCACAACTGCCACCTTTGTCACCTTCAAACCACAAAACAGAATTCGGACAAAGTTATCCTCAATCATCAGAAAATAAAAATGTTCATTGTTCTGTCAGCCTGAGTGAATCAAGCCTCCTGCTTATCATTGCTGATATGTCAGGATGAAATTTTCCAATTAAGTTTATTTTAACTGTTTACATTCTTTTCTTATTTTGCTTTTCAGTGATTGGGGTGGTTTTAAATTTTACACTAAAGTGATTAATCCTGCAGTACTGAGGAGAAGCTTACAAGATCTGCTTTATAAATAACTATTTGTGTTTCACAGTTCAGTATCTTTACTACATCTAATGTTCATCCGAAGCTGAGATGTTTATTCATGTTTAAGTATGTATCAATATCAAATAACATTGCTGATCTAAATGTACCCAGCCATGACAATTTAGATGAATTGGGCACACTTCTAGGAATCTACAGGTTCAGCTGATCAACCATTCAGATTTTTACCAATCCATTAAGGTAAACTGAAGCTTGTGGAGACACCAGAGACTGTAGATGCTGGAATCTGGAGCAAAAAGCAAACTGCTGTTAGGCGGCATCTGTGTAGGAAAATGGACAGTCAACATTTTGGGTTGAGACCTTACATCTGTCTTGGTGAAGGGCATCAACCCAAAATGTCAACTGTCCATTTCCCTTCACAGATGCTGCCTGACACATTTGAGTTCCTCCAGAATTCTGTTCTAATAATGGCAGTAGAGGTCAGCAAAAGCTTCTGGTTTGCTGACCTCTACTGCCATTATTAGACTAACACATGATACTCAAGACATGCTTTGAAACCCCAATTTAAATGAGTGGACTAATAACTTGGAATGTAAATTTGTTAACAAGAAAACAAAACTTTTTGCAACCATAAAAGATTCTGCAGATGCTGAAAATCCAGAGTAATACACACAAAATGCTGGAGAAGCTCAGCAGGTCAGGCATCTTCTATAGAAAGGATGTTTCAGGCCAAGGTTCTTCTTCAGAACTCCTAGTAACCTCCTGGTACACTTTGACATTTATCAATTTTCCAGCCAAAAACTCCAAAAATAACTACACATGTCCTGATTTTAACATGGAAGAAAAATTGATCAATATTTCCTTCTTTGTATTTATGCTGATATTGTAATCAAAATTCCAGATAAAAAGAACTTCCTACTAATGGATAGCTTTAGATAGTTCCGAAATGTTTGGAATTAAAATTTATTTACTCAGAACATCTGTGCCAATGACTGATCTCATCTTTACAGGGTTATTATGGATGAGGAATCAAGCAGGAGCTCTCTTTCAAAGAAACAAGCAGTCTTCCGCTATGCTGTTAATATCCATACTTCTATGAAGTATAGCATTTGAAATGGAGTCTCTCTCCAGTTTTGTACTGACATTAAAGTAATGTTCCTTTAGTGCAGTTCTGATACTACCTTGGCTCTGCTGTTGCTGCTGTTTCTGCTGCTGCTGTTTCTGCTGCTGCTGCTGTTTTTGCTGTTGCTCATGTAGACTCTGACTGTCGACTGAGATTCCACTGTCACTGTGCAGCTTCTCCCCCTCTGGAGACTGTGTCTCATTTACAGTTCTGTTATTGGCTCCCTGCTTGTTTTGCTTACAGCTGTTCCATCTGTGACAAACATTCAGAAGAGTCACGATACAGGAAACATCAAGTCAAACTCATTGTGTAAAAAGAAAGAATGGGAGACAGAGAGAAGGAGGAAGGGAAGTGGATACTACTGAGAGAGGTGAAGCAGACATGGAGCAAAACACATTATAAGTAGTTCTGCAAGGTAATTCTATAGAAAGTTCAGTAAAGAAGAACCCGATTGACAATAAATGATCTCTGAAGGGAAACTTTAAACATTGTACTCCAATGAATGCAAACTCAAAGTCTGGGAGAATCTGATTTAGATACAATATGGTGCAAAAGTCTTAGGCACATATATAGCTAGGATGCCTAAGATCTTTGCACAGTACTGTACTGTATTTGTCAACATGGAGTGGAGAGTGAATTTGTAAGTCTGGCAGGAGCAAAAGGTGTTGGGAATGGGAAGGATGGAGTGCCGCGGGAGGGGTGTCGGACAGGTGGCGGAGAAGGAGTACCAGGTAGGGGTGCAGACACATTCAGATCTGAGATACCAGGCAAGGTCATTTGATTCCAAACAATTGGCTTATTGATGAATGTTGAATGTCCCTCTAGTGCTTCCCGCACCCTCTCCCTTTCCCTTTTCCCCAACCATGATACCCCTCTCCCTTCCCCTTCCCACTCTCAATCCACAATAGAGATCCATATCTGAATCGTTTATCATCACCCACATGTGTCATGATTTCTTTTGCACCTTAGTACAGTGCAATACAGAATGGGGCAGTGCGCATGGTAGTGTAGTGGTTAGCACAATGCTTTAGAGTACCAGCAACTCAGGTTCAATTCCCATTGCTGTATGTAAGGAGCTTGTACATTCACCCCGTGACAGTGTGTGTTTCCTTCGGATGCTCCAGTTTCCTCCTACAGTCCAAAGACATACTGGTTGGCAGGTTAATTGGTCTTTGTAAATTATCCTGTAATTAGGCTAGGATTAAAGCAGGGTTACTGGACAGTGTGGCTCGAAAGGGTGGAAGGGCCTACTCCTTGTTGTATCTCAATAAAATAAAAATTTAAAAATTAGTACAGTACTGTGCAAAAGCCTTAGGCACCCGAGTCATGTATACATGCCTAAGACTTTTGCCACTACTGTAATTCATTAATCAAGGACATTCAGTTTGTAAGTCTTCCTTAAAATAATGAAGCTGGGTAAGACTAGAAGATAGACAAATTAACTATGAAAGCAGAAATAAGATTAGATACTGAGGCAATTATAATTCACAGTCAATTGTTACAAAGGATCTGTAAATTGGACTAACGAGCCATGACGATGGAGATGAAGCTGAGGAAAATATTTGTGTGAGGTTCATCTGAGTAATCAGTTCATGGAGGTTGAAATGTGGAGCACAATTGTGAGGGCAGAAAGGCAGAACTTATTTCTACTGATGGGATCAAGAGATGCAATTGTGTAGGCAGGACTGGAGATCAGTATTGCTGAAATGCGACTGAGAAACAACACCACTGTACAGGTGAGAGTGGAGAACATGATCGTGGAAGTGGGGTGACAATCACTATGGTATACATATTACAAAATTTGTTGTTATTCTGTTTAGTAACTACAAAAAATGGCTTCCTTGTTTACTTATAATGTTACCTTCGAGGAACAGGAGATGGATGACTGGTGGAGGATTCTGGAATTGATAGGGTAACTTTGTCAAGATAAATCAAGTAAGGAACAATGAATGTATGCACAGTTATTGTATTCCTCCTGTATAATGCATATCACACGAGATGGTCAACAGTGATGTCCAGAAGCATATTAATTAATCACAAGTCACTGGATGCTATTCATTGACTAAGCTACATTGATACCTGAAATGACAGGTTTTCTTGAGAAGTATTGTTGGACAGTCAAGGTTTACATTTGCTTGAGTTTAGAAGAATGAGAGGGGACTTGTTTGAAATGTATAAAAATGAGGCGTCATGAGGGTTATAGGTGACAGAAGTATGTGTAGGCGAACAAGGTGACAGTAGTACGTGTAGGTGAACATTTTGGGTCCAGTGACCATAATGTCATTTTTATCAAGTTAATTGTGGATAAGGATAGGTCTGATCCTCGAGTTAACGTTCTAAATTGGAGAAGGGCCAATTTTGAGGAAATGATAAGGGATCTAGGAAGAGTGGATTGGGATAACTTGTTTTCTGGCAAGGATGTGTTCAGTATGTGGAAGGCATTCAAAGGTGAAATTTTGAGAGTGCAGAGTTTGCATGTTCCTGCCAGGATTAAAGGCAAATTTAACAGGCAAAGGAAACCTTGGTTTTCAAGGGATATTGGCGATCTGGTTAAGAAAAAGAGAGAAGTGTACAGAAGGTATAGACAACAAGGAACAAATGAGGTGCTTAAAGAATATAGAAAATGTAAGAAAATACTAAAGAAGGAAATCAGGAAGGCAAAAAGAAGACATGAGGTTGCTTTGGCAGATAATGTGAAGGTAAACCCGAAGTATATTAAGAATAAAAGGATAGTAAGGGACAAAATTGGTCCCCTAGAAGATCAAAGTGGTCGTGTATGTGTGGAGCCTCATGAGATAGGGGAGATCTTAAACAGTTTTTTTGCATCAGTATTTACTCAGGAAATTGGCATAGCGTATATGGAAGGAAGGGAAACAAGCAGCAGTGTCATGGAACATACAGAGATTAAAGAGGAGGAGGTGCTTGCTGCCTTACAGCGATTAAAGGTAGATAAATCCCCCGGGCCTGACATGATATTTCCTCGGACCTTGAGAGAGATTAGTGTAGAAATTGCAGGGGCCCTGGCAGAAATATTTAAAATGTCCTTAGCCACGGGTGCGGTGCCAGAGGATTGGTGGGTAGCTCATGTTGTTCCGTTGTTTAAAAAAGGCTCCAAAGGTAAACTCGGTAATTACAGGCTGGTGAGCCTGACATCAGTAGTAGGTAAATTATTGGAAGGTGTTCTGAGAAATCGGATATACAAGTATTTGGACAGCCAAGGGCTGATTAAGTGTAGTCAGCATGGCTTTGTGCATGGTAGATCGTGTTTAATGAATCTTGTAGAGTTTTTCGAGGAGGTTACCAAGAAAGTAGATGAAGGAAAGGCTGTGGATGTTGTCTACATGGACTTCAGTAAGGCCTTTGACAAGGTCCCACATGGGAGGTTAGTTCAGAAGTTTCAGACACGAGGTATCTATGGAGAGGTTGTAAACTGGATTCAAAATTGGCTGTGTGGGAGAAGACAGAGGGTGGTAGTGGATAATTGCTTCTCAGACTGGAGGCCTGTGACTAATGGTCTGCCTCAAGGATCTGTGCTGGGACCATTGTTGTTTGTTGTCTATGTCAATGATCTAGAAAATAATGTGGTAAATTGGATCAGCATGTTTGCTGATGACACTAAGCTTGAAGGTGCTGTGGTCAGCGAGGAAGGCTTTCAAAGCTTGCAGAGGGATCTGAACCAACTGGAAAAATGGGCCAGAAAATGGCAGATGAAATTTAATGCAGACAAGTGTGAGGTGTTGCATTTTGGAAGGACAAATCAAGGTAGGACATACACAGTAAATGGTAGGGCACTGAAGCGTGTGGAGGAACAAAGAGATCTGGGAGTTCAGATACATAATTCCCTGAAAGTGGAGACACAGGTAGACAGGGTTGTAAAGAAGGCTTTTGGCATCCTGGCATTCATAAATCAAAGTACTTAGTATAGGAGTTGGGATGTTATGGGGAGGTTGTTTAAGACATTGGTGGGGCCAAATTTGGAGAATTGTGTACAGTTCTGGTCACCTAACTATAGGAAGGATATCAGTAAGATTGAAAGAGTACAGAGAAGATTTACTAGGCTGTTGCCGGGTCTTCAGAAGTTGAGTTATAGGGAAAGATTGAACAGGTTAGGACTTTATTCCTTGAAGCGTAGAAGAATGAGGGGAGATTTGATGGAGGTTTATAAAATTATGAGGGGTATAGACAGAGTAAATGTGAATAGGCTCTTTCCACTTAGATTGGGAGAGATAAATACGAGAGGACATGGCTTTGGGGTGAAAGGGGAAAGGTTTAGGGGGAACATTCGGGGGAACTTCTTCACTCAGAGAGTGGTGGGAGTGTGGAACAAGCTGCCATCTGACGTGGTAAATGCGGGCTCACTCTTAAGTTTTAAGAATAAATTGGATAGGTACATGGATGGGAGAGGTCTGGAGGGTTATGGACTGGATGCAGGTCAATGGGACTAGCAGAATAATGTTTCGGCACAGATTAGAAGGGCTGAATAGCCTGTTTTCTGTGCTGTAGTGTTCTCTGGTTCTATGGTTCTATGTGGGGGAGAAATTCTCTCTTCTGGGATAACATAGAATTAAAATCCACTGTTTAAAAATAAGAAATCATCCATTTAAGGTAAAAGTCAGACAAGAATTTTTCACTCTGTGGGCCATGGGTGTTTGAGACTCTCTTCATTAAAAGGTGGTGAAAACACAGTGGACAGGAATCTGGTGTTGAGATTACAGTCAGATCACAGTCATGATCTGACTGACCAGTGGAGGAAGCTCAAAGGACCAAGTTATCTACTACTGCTCCCAATTCACATGTTCATTATGTGTAAAGTTTAAAGTCCTCGATGTCACCATATTACATATACTGTAGTTAGAACATTACTTGTTCATTACAAATTAATGATGTTGCATCACGCCATGGAAAAGATTGCTATGCAATTAAAGCAAACAATTTAAGAAAAACCAACCGTTTGAAAGCCACGTAAGCCACAAGTCCAACCACAACTGCAGCCAAGATGGAACAGTAAACAGGAATGATGTTGTCGGTGCTGCCCTGCCCAATGAACTGTGGTGAGCTTGGAACAGCTGTGGTTGTCACTATCTCTGTTGTTGTGACAATTTTCGGAGGGACCACGGTGCTGACTACAGAAGGTCGTGCGTGACGATTTGCTGAAAAGAGAAAAATTGAATCCCATTAATTCTCCAGTACTGTAACAACTTATTTAATGCCACTGTAATTTGTCTAATTTTACATCCATGCAGAGAGTATCAGAAATGATCTTATTTATAACTGCAAACCTAATCTTTGTTAAACCTTGTTGAACAATGCTGTCAATCTTCATCAATATTAAAAGATTGAAATAGCTCAATCAAAATTGGGGATAAAAATTCTATCCCTTCAATTATTATTTGGAAATACTTTAATGTTCAAGAGGTATTTCAATAAAGTCTGACATTTAAACTAACAATCCTAATAATGTGAAATTATTTAAGCTTTAATTTTTTTTTACTGGAGCATATTTTCACCATTCATATTTCTGGCAAGTAGCCTGCTAACAGAATGCAAATATTCAGGCAAAAATGTAAAAGGGAAGTTTTCACATACATTATTGTAACCAAACTCAAGAGATGGGTTTATACAAGTGAATATTTCAAAATTGGATCGCAATTTCTTTCTGTGTTAAAACTCGCACCATATCAGCCCCCCCCCCATAACACCAGCAACAAACAAGTGTGCAAGGTTATTGGTGAATTTTCCGCTACAAATCAGTTAAACAGTGGCCTGCATTGCTTGTAACAGCTGTAAACACTTTGCCACTCAGCCATCAAAAAAGCACCTGTCCTGTCAGCAACATGACAGTTAACAAGTGTCTTGGAGTACAGGAAGGCTGAATAAGGATGAAGACAGCATCACTATTCTGATACAGAATTGTATTCTAATGATTTTTCACTTTAAAACTTTGACTTTGAACCTTCTTAGACTGCAAGTTATTAGAGCCAAGGGCAAAATGAGGTCAAGTTATCTCAGTCCAGCAGATCTGAGCCTACGATACTTATCAAGCCATGATCTGAAAAACTCACTCTAACTTACAGAATGTAGCTGGAGGTAAGAGATATGTGTGTGTCGGGGCGGGTGGTGGCGGGGGGGAACCTCTAAGACAATTATGTTCAAGCAACACACACAAAATACCGGAAGAACTCAGCAGGCCAGGCAGCGCCTATGGAAAAGAGTAAACAATCAACATCTCGGCCCGAAACAATGAGAAGAATTGGGGCAGCCAATAAAAAAGGCTGCATTTTACGTAGTTATACAGCCATTTCACATCCTTGAATGTTTTTCTTTTACTCACATATAATTATCTAAACAGATTCAAAACAATTTTGCTAATTGATACTGTGGTTTTGCTCATACATTTATTTAAACAAAATTCAATAGACCACAATAAAGCAGCCTTTGAAGATCCCCAATAATAGTCTTCAACTTGTTTGTAACATGCTTCAACTATCCACATGATAAAACAGACTATCTGTCTCATTTGAAAGGAAGTACTTGGAACACATCCCTTATCAGGATTTAAATTTCTGTGAAAATTAGCTTTATGGGTTTTGTTAGTCAAATTTCCTGGCATTTCCAGGATCATTTTATTCTCCTCATTGTTAAAATTATTTTTAGAAGACTGGATTTCATTTAAAAAAATACTAGCATCAATAGCTGGAGATGTCCTGTGGACAGTTCAGTAATTGAGGAAGCTAAACTTTCTGGACATCATAAACAGCCACAGGCATTGTGATGCTCAATTAACCCATGCCTAATTATTGCAAGTGTGGTTGGCATGCCAATACCATATTTCCAGCTAACCAGATGTTTATTGGCTGGACAGAACAGCAGCAAGAAAAACAGTTAATGGCCAACTTCAGATAAAGATAGGCTGCGCCTCCTTAAGGGGAGGCACCATGCTGGAGCAATTGCGAACAGTGGAACTGAACTGAGAAACATCAAAAAATGCCACAGCATGGAGAGCAAACTCCTCCAAGGGCTTCAAGCACAACATTTGAAATTTTGGTGGAGGAAATGGATTGCAGGGGAGCAGCCCCATTCCAGCAAGAGGTACTATACTGAGGATAGGCATAGAATTGATTATCAAGAGTCAAAACAGAATGTACCCCAGGTTAATTAAACCCAAAGATGTAATGTTATAAAGCTTCACCTGTGGAGGGATGAAAACAAGGTTTATCGAATTTTTTTAAAAAAAGGAACGGGGGGCGGGGTGGAATCTATGAGGCATGGCTGATACAGTAAACTATTACAAACTAAAGATATAAACTGTTAAAAGTGGAATTAGTAGTGAGTACCTCTACCCTACTTACTTGAAAACCTCAGGGTGAGACCCCAGAGGAAAGATAATAGCGATAAAAAGATCTATTGAAGTTACAGCTATAACAAGCAGCAGCTGTAACGAGAAAATATCGGCAGAGACAAGTGTCCAAGATCTCCACCGTGCAACCGGGAAATAGTTTCATTAAATTACACCAAGGGATTAGGTCAAGTTTTTGCTGTGCATATATTGTGAATAAACTTTCTGTGGATGATCAACTATTTCATCCAAATGAATCAAGATGGCGAGCCACCCAAGATGAAGAACTAGCGCAGGAACAAAATGTTTCATGAAGTAGAGAATTTAATACAGCTGAACGTACAAGTTTATTTTCATTCAAAGTATCTGAATTTGATTTTCTGCAAGAATTGATTAATTTTGCAATGACTTGGATAAGTTACTGAATAAGATTTACTTTGTTTACAAGTTGTGATGTTGGACAATTGTGAAAGGAGTTAAGCTGTATAGACACAGATATATAATTTTTGAATTTGTATTCGTAGGCATACTGACTTGAACTGAAACTGAAGTTAACTATAATACCTACGAATAGGAATTCAATTAGTTTTCTACCCAACTAGGGGGAAGAAGGAAAGGTTAGTCTGTAAACCTTTAAATAGGGAATAACACTTGATCTAATTAGTTAAAGAAATTGGAGTAATAAAGGTTATTGTAATGAATCTTACTGAACCTAACTAAATAGGAATTTGTTTTTTGTTGATATCTGAAATTTGGAACCTAAACAGAATGTTGGAATTTTTGAGTTGTTCTTACTCATGTAACTACTTTGTATATCTTTTTGTTTTTAATATGCAAAACTTGCCTCTGGAAGTGTAGTACTATGTAATTTGATTTTTCTCATAAAAGTACAGCAACCGGTCACACGAGGTAAGACTAGCGCTACACAGGTGTTACACGAAGGACCTGGAAGCAATGTTAACAGAAGCTTCATCACTCAAGATTAAGGTTAATGAATTAACCTTCAAAGGACTCTCTAGCCTAATGCATTCCTTAATTTACCATACACCCTATGTCTATTCAGTGGCTTCACTGGATTTTTAAGACTAAATATAAAATATTCAATGTCATAATAATATTTACAACTAGTGACAATGCACTCCTTGTCTGGTCTAAAGGTTGTAGTTGTAGATACTCAGGGCAGATTTCAGTAGGAAATCTTGTTTGAAGTAGCTTTAAGCGCCTCTGGTTCGGCCACATCTGGACTATTACATTCGTTTCTGTTCGCCTCATTATAGAAAGGATGTGGAAGCTTTGGAGAGGGTGTAGAAGAGATTTATCACAATGCTGTCTGGATTAGAAGGCATGCGTTGTCAAACTTGGATTATTTTCTCTGGGGGGCAGAGGCTGAAGTGAAAGTTGATTGAGATTTGTAAGATTATGAGGGGCATAGACAGAGTAGGTCGTTGGCATCCTCACCCTATTGTTGAAATATTAAATACTAGAGAGCATGCATTTAACGTGACAGGGGATGTGCAAGGCAAGTTTTTTTTTGACACGGAGCCTGGAATGCACTGCCAAGGATGGTAGTGGAGGTTTTTCTACTTCTGACTTCCTTACCTAATAGCTTGTTCTGTTCTGTCTGGCCTCTATTCGCTCTTCCATTTATTATATTATGTAATCTAAAGAACCTTCATAAGTGGAAACATGTGGGACACTATGATTTGTGCAGATTCTTGCAGTTATCAAAAAGTGCTTCAGTATCTCTCGCGCCTCACTTTATTGATGCTGACAAGTTAATTATAGCAAGAACTGAAGGCTCGTAGCATCTTTACACTAGCTAAAAGAAACCAATGAGTGATTTTCCTCTATATTTGGTTGATCTCATTTCACAGCTGTGAATTGGTGATGGAAATGATGCCTGGCGCTTCATTGCCCTGCTGAAAATATATTCAGCCCTGCAGGGATGGGGAAGGGTGCTGAGTGGAATGCTGACTTCTAAAATGGTAGGCTTAATGGTGACTTGTAATTGCTCACTGATTGATATCCTGGACTGTGCTTTATGCACACTTTGCACGTGCCAACACCCTTACAAATGGCATCTGACACAAATTATCCTACAGGCGTTCACATATGCCACAGAAACTATCTTAGAGCTGTAATGACTGCAGTGATCCTGGTTTCTCAATTGTGAACATTACTTTGTCAATGAATTGTATTTATCTGGTCTCTCCTTGGATGGAACCCAAGTATTTTTAGGGTTTGACAAAGCCTATGAAGACGAGTTCAAATTCATGGAGATTAAGGTTGCGAAGAGTAAGCAATGTGTTGGTCCAGAGTGCAGTAAGAAAACAAAGTTTTAGAGAATTCTAACTTGAGATTTGCAGATTTCTTACAGGTTGGCATTAGCATGGAGAACAATATCGTCCTTTGGTATTTCAACTAATTGTTCTAAGCCATGAGGTTTGGACTGTTATTTAGTTTTCCTTGTATGAACATGAGCATGCAGTATCTGCTGCAAAAATGTTCATGTGACAAACAGATGGCAGTGGCCAGTTTAATCGATGTTGCTGTAGTCGGGAGATTCTGCATGACTGACTTTTTTATTCCTTTGATGGCAACACAGACGAGAAAATATCATCTTGAACTGTAATGGAGTCTCACTGTCCCTCCAGCATTTTTATCCTTCATTTGAATACAAAGAGATTTTCAGTGCTATTGAAGGTGAGTTTATACAGCAGGCTGTGAACACAATGGAATGACGTGGATAAATTCAGCCCAACAATTTCTGCATGTGTTCTCAATGTAAAAGTTTATCAAGCATGTACTGTACTTCTGATATTACTGTAGTTTCTGTCTGAAGAACAAACATTTGATGAAAAGGAAAGGTTTCACCATAGGAGTCATGACGTTTTTTCCTTGTTACTAAATGCCAACACTAAAGGGTAGCAACAGAAGCAGGTGTATAATTTTCCTGTCAAGTTCATTACAGGGTATCATTAAGCATTATTTTTTACAATTGAGCATTCACACTGTGGAGTAGATCTGCAGGTTCCAGTTCTGAGCCAGCATGGCTAGAACTCTGGGAGGTTTGTACTTGCTTTTGTAAAGTTTTATGTGGTGGATCTCCTTAAGTTTGCTGGATGCTTTTCAAGATTCAAGTACATTTATTATCTGAGTGTATAAATGATACAACCTTGAGACTTGCTTCTCACAGGTAGCCAACAAAGCACGAAACCCGAAAGAACCCAATTAAAGAAAAAAAAACACTCAATGCACAAGAGAAAAAATATCATGCAAACATTGAAGTGAACAAAACTAATTTAACTCAGCCATTGGGACCTTCCAGGTGGAGCTGGGAAAGAAAATCAAAATGATGCTGAAAATCTGAAACAAAACAGAAAATGCTGGAGACAGTTGGTATGGCAGGCAGCTTCTCTGGAAAAGGAAATAGCAATGAGTCCTGTCTGCAACCCTTCATCAGAACTTTGTTGACCCTTCTCAAGACTGACCATTTCTCTTTCCACAGATGTGGCCTGATTTGCCAAGTCTTTCCTACATTTTTGATTTCTTTTGTTCTAACTATGAAAGTATTTCTGCAAAGAATACACATAAAACAGGTATCATGACTCCCACTCTCCATCTGCCCTTCTTTGAGTGAACTCTGGACCATCATTTGCTCTACTTCTATTTCTACAAGGACCAAATGAACAAGGTGGTACCACTCATTCATCCTGCCTAACTCACCCTTCTATCCTACCTTTGTCTAAATAACTGTACCTACCACATGAAAAGCCTTTGTAATATTCCACTCATTCATTTGTTTGTATGTAACCCTTCTGCACAATCACCAAGGCTCCTGTTTTAAATATGCTGTCCTATGAATTCCTCTACCTTGCCCAAGTCAGTTTCCTTGTGCAGCAGCATTGATGGAAAATATATTTCAAAAACAAAACCTGCTCATATTCATACATTTTTGGAACAAATATACCTCTCCTGTTGTCAATGTATTCTCACTCCTAACCTCTAACTTCTCCGGTGTGCCTCGGGGAAAGGAGGTTCAAGGTTCCAGCAGGTGCCTTTATTGTTTTCTACAATGGGACAACTTCATTATGCAGTAGGTCGAGAAAGTGAATCTTCACCAGGTTGCATCATGGAATGCCACACAGGTGTCAATTTCTTACTTGACAAGGGTGCTGTGTGTGGGGAAAGAAGAAAGTCACTACTGTGTGAAGATGTTAGCATTTCTGTGAATATTAAATGAGAGTAAAAGAATTTGAATATTTGCAATAGGAGAAGAGTTGTGAAATGTGCTTGGCAAGACACCTTCTGTTGAGTTGCAGGAAATTTTCATCCAAGACCACTGTAGACTTAAAATGAGAGAGATAGTTATTGTATTGTGACAGGTTGTGGCTGGTTCTTATCCTGGCTGATCTGTTGAGTTTAGCTTTGAGCAGAAGCATAGGGTTACTTGCAAAACCATCTGCTTTCATTTTCTGACACAAACCCCTTCCTCCCACTTATTGAACAAAAATTATGGGTCTTCCTCAATTTAACTGCCTTAACCTACCAAAAATGGGGATTGGTTCTCTAGCCTTAGACAGTTTAGACCTCCATAGTATCTAAGATTTCAAATGGTTGCCATGCACTTTGGGCTTCAGCAGGATCATCAGGTTCACACAATGTAGCTCCGAAGAGGTAAACTTGTACACATTGCTGATGCTGCAATCACAATGTGAAGATGATATCGCCATAATTGCAGTAAAAGTGCTCAGCACAGAAGAAAACCAAGACCAAAATGAATGAATAATCAGGAGAAAGAAATAAGCATCATATAATTTTGTTGCTGTGTACAATAAAGCAAGAGAAGCTCAGTGATCAGTGTCTGTATCGATCACTAGCCACCCCATAATAACATCATTAGGCAGACACAGATCAAAGTTCTGTTTGCACTGCTCTAGCAATGGGAGATTTTCTCTGCACTCTGCAACCCTAAGCATACCCTTAATGAATGGATTCACTATTTGGCTGCACAAAGCAGATGTAAGCAAACCACATCAACATTTTTCCCTCCTCCCTCTCTAACCACCCCCCCAACATCAATTTCACCTTGCCCCACCTGGTGTACCTTGATGTAAATCCTGACTAACACCATCCACTGATTTCATTTCCCGAAGAGGTGGTGGCGTATATCAAACCTGTTACCACCTCCAGTTCAAACCAGATGTTTCTGTCATCTGAAAATGTTTTCTGAGTTGTGCTTTTATCAAATGCAGGAAAATGTGTTGTTGCCCAGTATAAAAACCAAGACTGAATATCATGAATAATCCTAAAATTATATTCCTGGAAACAAACACCTTGTCATAAAGATTCTGGAATAGATCAATGAAATGTTTTATTGCTGATGGGAAATGGCTTTATTTTGAGATTGCATTGTCCAAAATATATATTTGTGTAATTACTTTTTTAAATTAATCATCTATGAATAGTGTATGAAGGATAGGTGGGGGGTGGTGGATTGATGAATATGATGGATAGAGTACAGGTCCAAATACTTCAAGGAAGAGATATCTGACATTGCAGTTTGGACAAGAAACAGGTTTGGTAATAGCAGAACATTTAGATATCCTAAGCCCACTGTGATTTATGAGTTTTCTTCAAAGCATTAATCATTAATTATTCCCAAATTTCTTTGAGCAGATACCCTTTCATCAATGAAAATAACTTAATCCTGTGTCACTGTAAAGCTAAAACAGTCACAATAGAAACAATCCTCTGCTGATATTTTATGTCGCAGAATAACTATTGCAGGTTTTAGATGCTGGTGGTTGTCAGACTATTCAGTAGAGCAGCAGATATTTTTCACAAACAGAAACAGGTGGTCCTAAACTAAAACCACTGTAACAAAATTGGGATATGTCTTTTTCCATAGAAGATAAAACATAGTCCTGTTGGCCTTAAAACACTAAGATACCATTGACAATTCACCTCATACACAGCAGTGTACTGTGTCTACATTTGAAAATCAAAAGGTATGTTTAAGTTAGATGGAGAAATTTATTTGAGTGCGCAGTTTCTAGCCAATTAAAGATTTTTAAAGCCTTTTTAATAACTTGAAGATTTTTGTAAACCTCTCTTTGTGCGTCATGTCGTGGATATTGTCAAATGCACTTGAACTTAATTATTATTTTTTATTTTACAAGTATATTCAGAGGACCTCAGATTTCCAGACATGAAGGTGACTAAATGGTAAAAAAAATAGGAAGGAAGGAAGGTGATTGCAAAAAAAATGTAATTGAAGGTAAACTACCATCCTGTTCCTGTGGCAGTGTGACAGTAAGATTAATGGATAGAGTTAAATGGCTCACTATGGGACCACAAAGCCTCAAGGAAAACATGGCAACTGCCATTCCTTTTGGAGACTGGGATCAGAGTTCAGCAGCCACATAAAAAAACTTGCAAGCCAGAGAGTGATAGATTGTGGACAGATCTGGAGAGCAGCTAATTGGATGAGTATGGAGAAGAGCAATGAAGAGACTAATGTTTCCAGTGGGAGAAGGTGAATCATTTGTGAGGGGAGGAGATTCATGAGGGGGGGAATGGGTGTGAGAATAAATGGGAACCTTTGAAGATGGCTCCCACACCTGCCTAAGATTTGCTCTCAAGGACAGTTGCCTTAAATTTCACTGCTTCAGAGAAACAAACTCAATGGGCTGAGAGTGGCTTTCAAACCATGCAGATAAATTTCTCCTGTCATTACAACAGTAAATGACATCAGTACCCAACTATTCGACACAAATCTGTTTTGTCTCAGAAAAGATCTTTATCACAATCTACTACATTAAATAATACTAATGTTCAAGCACTTGGTGCTAAATAAAATGTCACTATGCAATGAAATTTGTAGGGAGTAATGTTTCATAAATTCAACATTTTAACATTCCCCCCCCCCCGCCCAAGTAAAATGTTGTTTGTAAAGGCAACTTCAACTTGGAAATACAAATTTCATCCTGTCAATCTCTGCATTGCAAATCCTAGAGCAAAGATATGCTGCTAATTCACTGCACCACCCATTCCCAACAATGCCTCAAAGATTGTCATCTTTGAAAGCAATTTTGAATTGCCTGCAGGCATCACATTTCCCAGTATGGGCTGGAGCTTTCAAATGCAATTTGCAAAATATTAAATTATGTGTTGTTGCAGACTACATTCAGGACTCAATAAAATTTCTCTTGGGCCATACACTATAAAACATAGTTCATTTTTAAAAAATGCTGTAGGTTTTCCACTGCTATACAGTGGTAATAGGTCGATAATAGTGAGTTCCCAATGTCAGAATCAGCTGTATAGTATATTCCAGTTGTAAATAAAGTGATCTTTAAAAGCATTTCTTATACCACTTACAGTGGAGCAATCCCAGAACCACGCTGACACATGACAATGTACAAAAATCACAGCATCCCTTAAATCGCCTGTATTGTTTTCTAACCCATTATTCCTCAGGTTTCCTTACTGTTATGTTGTGCTATGCACTTCTAAGATACAATTTTAGTATGGTCATTTTCTCTTTCTCACAATGAACCTGCCTAATTTGAGGGAAGCAAGGTTATAAATTGCAAACGTTACAATATGAGGAATCAGGGCTCATAACTGATCAACTGTTAACATCAGCACATAATTGAAGTATCTACTGGAAATTGTCTGAAAATATGCAAAAGCAAAGAATGAAAATACACAAAAACTATCAATTATACACCAGCTATTAATTAACCATTCCACATTGCCATTCATTTGGGAATTTGGCAGTTTCATTTGGGTAATTGTACTCTATTTGAGTACAATTACCCAAATCCTTATTACAGCAGACGGCTCAGAAAAATAAACTCAGGGCCATACTACAAATACCACAGCAACAAAATAACATAGTATACATTTAGACCAAGAGCTAAAAATTGCCTAAATATTCAAACACAATTGAAATAAGACTCTGATTTTCCATAGAATTGGAGAGATTTTGGAGGATGGAAATGCTTAAATCTCAAGTGTGGGAAAGGTCAAGTGCAGGAAGGGAAAGGGAGCCAAAGTCACATTTGTGAAGGACATCATTCATCATCAACACTGTACTATGAGGTGGAAACTAGTTTGATACTAAACCACAGGTTTGAGTCAACTGTTCTATCAATAGTTTGATACTGATGAGCATGTGAATTAATTTAAAACCATAAATTATTCACACACTGAAACAGCTACATAGGATTGTTAAATTGAAGTTGGAAGATGAAGACTTTATTCACAAGCAAAATGAGTTTAGGCAATTCAGGCATTATACCTGAAAGGAAATCACATTCATCAAGCGGTTCACAGTAAGCCTATGATTTTCTTTTTAATTAGAAACTGAACCAGTGTCCAAAAAGTTGCAACAGAATAATGCACAGTGATGCATTACAGAAATATTATTTAGAATTATGAATTTCTCAACATTAAAGTGCTGTTTGTTCTTTTCTTAAGATTGCACAAATATTAATTCCTTTTCCCTTTGCAACCATTGGTGATCTATAAGACACAATTCCACTCAAGATAAAGAAACTGCTCTGAACTGTTTTCCCACTTACTCTCTAGTGCCCCAGGATATGATGCAAATGAAACTTAACTGTTTAATTGATTTTTTTAAACTCCAAGTCAATAGCAATTGTCTCTCTCATTATTATAGCAGAGAGTCCATAAGAACGTAAGACCATAAGATGTAGGAGCAAAATTAAAGCCATTTGGCCCATCGAGTCTGCTCCACCATTTCATCATGGCTGATCCAATTTCCCACTCAGCCCCAATCTCCTGCCTTCTCCCCATATCCCTTCACGCTGACCAATCAAGAATCTATCAAATCTCTGCCTTAAATATACATAAAGTCTGTGGCAAGGAATTCCACAGATTCACCACCCTTTGGCTAAAGAAATTCCTCCACATCTCCATTCTAAAAGGATGCCCTTCTATGCTCAGGCTGTCTCCTCTGGTTTTAGACCCTCCTACCATACGAAACTTCCTCTCCACATCCACTCGGTCAAGGCTTTTCACCATTTGATAGGTTTTAATGAGGTCACCCCTCATTCTTCTGAATTCTAGTGAATACAGGCCCAGAGCCATCAAACACTCTTTATATGACAAGCCATTCAATACTGGAATCATTTTTGTGAACTCCTTCAGTACATCCTTTCTAAGATAAGGAGCCCAAAACTGTTCACATTACTCCAAGTGAGGCCTCACCAGTTCTTTAAAAGTTTCAACATTACATCCTTGGTTTTATATTCAGTCCTCTTGAAATTAATGCTAACATTGCATTTGCCTTCCTCACCACAGACTCAAACCGTAAATTAATCTTAGGGAATCCTGCACAAGGACTCACAAATCCCTTTGCAGCTCAGATTTTTGTATTTTTTTCTCCACTTAGAAAATAGTCAACTGCTTTATTTCTCCTACCAAAATGCATGGCTATACACTTCATGACACTGTATTCCATCTGCCACCTCTTTGCTCATCATCCTAATCTGTCCTTCTGTAGACTCTCTATTTCCTCAAAACTACCTGCCCCTCCACATATCTTTCTATCATCTTCAAACTTTGAAACAAAGTCATCAATTCCATCAACCAAATAATTAACATACAATGTAGAAAGAATCAGTTCCAACACAGACACTGTGGAACACCACTAGTCACCAGCAACCATTCAGAAAAGGCTCCCTTTATTCCCACTCTTTGTCTCCTGCCAATCAACCACTACTCCATCCATGCTAGAATTTTTCCTGTAATACCAGGAGCTCATAGCTTGCTAAGCAGCCACATGTGTAGCATCTTGTCAAAGGCCTTCTGAAAATCCAAGTACACATCAATCGATTCTCCATTGTCTATCCTGCGTATTACTTCCTCAAAGAATTCCGCTAGATTTGTTAGCAAGAATTTCCCTTGAGGAAACCATGCTGACTATGGCCTATTTTATCACGTGCCTCCAAGTACCCCAAGACCTCATCCTTAATAATTGACTCCAACATCTTCCCAACCACTGAGATCAGACTAACTGGCCTATAATTTCCTTTCTTCTGCCTCTCCCCCTTCTTGAAGAGTGGAGTAACATTTGCAATTTTCCTGTCTTCCAGAACTATGCCATAATCTAGTGATTCTTGAAAAATCACCACTAATAGCCTCCACAATCTCTTCAGCCACCTCTTTCAGAACTCAGGGGTGTAGACCATCTGGCCCAGGTGACTTATCTACCTTCAGGGCTTTCAGTTTCCCAAGATCCTTCTCGCTAGTAATGTTAACTTCACACACTTCATGACCCCTGACACCTGGAACTTCCACCATACTGCTAGTGTCTTCCACAGTGAAGACGGATGCAAAATACTTACTAGTTCATCTGCTATATCATTTTTCCCCATTACTACCTGTCCAGCATTGTTTTCCAGCAGTCCAATATCTACTCTCACCTCTCTTTTGCACTTTATGTATCTGAAGAAACTTCTGGCATCCTCTAATATTATTGGCTAGCTTTCATATTCCATCTTAGAAACATAGAAAATAGGTGCAGGAGTAGGCCATTCGGCCCTTCGAGCCTGCACCGCCATTTATTATGATCATGGCTGATCATCCAACTCAGAACCCAGCCTTCCCTCCATACCCCCTGACCCCTGTAGCCACAAGGGCCATATCTAACTTCCTTTTAAACATAGCTAATGAACTGGCCTCAACAGTTTGCTGTGGCAGAGAATTCCACAGATTCACCACTCTCTGTGTGAAGAAGTTTTTCCTAACCTCGGTCCTAAAAGGCTTCCCCTCTATCCTCAAACTGTGACCCCTCGTTCTAGACCTCCCCAACATCGGCTTATGACTTTTTTTAGTTGCTTTCTACTGGTTTTTAAAAACTTTCCAATCCCCGCTAATCTTTGCTCTATTATATGCCCTCTCTTTGACTTTTATGTTGGCTTTGACTTCTCTTGTTAGCCATGGCTGTATCCTCTTTCCTTTAAAATAATTCTTCTTCTTTGTGATGTATATATCCTGTGCCTTCTGGATTGCTTCCAGAAATTCCAGCACTTGCTGGAATTCCTGCCAGTGTTCTTTTCCAATCAATTCTGGCCAACTCCTCTCTTATGCCTTTGTAATTCCCATTACTCCACTGTAACACTCACTACAGTATTAATAATAGTTATTGAACCATTGGATAATACAATATGATCCCTACTATTTTATGATTACTGCTGGTGCTATTCCTCCTCACTCCAAATATGACATTTTAAATGAACTTTTGTCTTTCATCCCCTTTCTATGCATTGGAACTCATCTCCTGTTCCAAATGAGTCTTTGTTAACATTTCAAATTTAGAAGCTGGGAGAAGTGCCCTGATCTTTTACAAAATCAGGATCTTTTCTGTGAACCCGAAAAAGGCGTCATAGTTTTAGGTTTAATATTACTTAAGGGCAGCACCTCTCTCAGTATTGTCCTGAACTATTAGCTTAGATCTTGTGCTTCTAATACAAGACTAGGATATAAACCTACAAATTCCAATCAAAATGCAAGATTGCTAATTTTGAACAAAAGCTAACCATGAACTCTAATCAATTAAGCTCAATTCAACTGTCTTGAAGATTTTTATTTGGTATCTTCAAGCTGTCCTGAGAGCATTATGATCAGATCAGTAGTAAACAACTGTAAAAGGAAAGACATTTCTGCACCTGATAGATTCACATTATTAAGTTCAACTCATATTTGCATACTACTTTACATTTGGAAGAAATAAAAACTTCTAAAACGTTCTGCAACTACATGAAATAAATAGAAAGACAAAATGGAAGATATTAGTTTGCATCTTCAAAAGCTTTATCAACTTGTGGGATTTTAAAGAAGGTTTAAAAGGGGCAAATGAACAGAGAAACAAAAGGATTTAGGAAAAGAGACAAAATAATTTATGTAATACGGGAGGTGAAGAACGTCATTTCCCGTTTCATAGGAAATGATGATCTCCATCATCTATAATGCCTATTGACACCAAGTAAAGACCATTCAGATAGAATGATCCAACAAGCTTCAAAGAAACAAAATATTATCAACTATAGCCAGTATGATCTTAGTAATCACACACCAGTAAACGTTTTGACCTTCCTTCCATCCCAGTTATATGGCAGGCATCAATAATGCACCAAAGAGTAATATTTTCAGTACCACCGATGCGGAAGAGAGGGCCTCAAGATGGCTGTGGCTCAAAAGAGGGGAGCCATGGAGTCATAAGTAGCTATCCATCTGGACACAAGCTGGGGTCTGATCAGCCCCGGCTGGGTCACCTGGAGGAGGTTGTATGATGTTGAAAGACCCGAAAAACCCGATGATTCCAGGATCATCACTGAAGATGTGTCCAGAAGCATCAATAGATGTATGTACACAGCTTTCTTTGAAGAACAGTACAGTAAAGTGATTAACTAGCACAAAAACCTCTTTGGATTTCAAAATATATTGAATAATAAATAGAGTATAGAAAGATGTTAGAGTTTTCATTAGCTTATTGTTAAGTCGGCTTTCAAGACATCATTCGTTCAGACAGTTGATGATGATTTATGTCCAACTATTGAATTATTCCATTGTTGTACAATAGATGCAAGGGTGGTCATGACAAGCAGATAAATTAACTGCCAAAAGCTAAACTAGGACAACTTGTAGCATTCTTGTGAACGAATACTAAAGTGAAGTTGTAGCTTGACACGCATAGGAGCTTTGTTGTTAAGCAAATACAACACAATTACTGATTCCATTTGTGATGTCAATGAGATCAACCATGGAATACTGGTTAAGGCAAGGGTAATAACAAAATTTAAAGGGCATTTGGATGAGTACATGGAGAGGGGCATGGGCCAAATGGGACTAGTTTAGATAGTAATCTTGGCTGGCATTGATGGGTTGGGCGAGAATGGCCTGTTTTGTGCTGTATTACTATATATCTCAGACAGAATCACACAAAGAAAGGCATGAAGTTTATCTCAATCATGGATCAATAACCTGCAGGATATGCTTATAATCTGCAAATGAATTTCACCTCGGAGAAGTGTAAGGCATTACACTTTGCTGAAATAAGTCAAGAGGTTATATATTTCCAGAATATAAGAATCAAATGGCTCGAAATGTATTTGCATAATGTTTTTTGAATGATATTGCTAAAAGTTGATTTTATTTCAGAAATAAAATAAAATAATTACTATTTCCTCCTGCATGGGAGGAAATTACTATTTACCTCCCACAACTTCAGTCGCTAGGTATACATGGAGAGGTGGTAAATTGGATTAGACATTGTCTCAATGGAAGAAGCCAGAGAGTGGTGGTAGAGAATTGCTTCTCTGAGTGGAGGCCTGTGACTAGTAGTGTGCCACAGGGATCAGTGCTGGGTCCATTGTTATTTGTCATCTATATCAATGATCTGGATGATAATGTGGTAAATTGGATCAGCAAGTTTGCTGATGATACAAAGATTGGAGGTGTACTAGACAGTGAGGAAGGTTTTCAGAGCCTGCAGAGGAACTTGGACCAGCTGGAAAAATGGGCTGAAAATTGGCAAATGGAGATTAATACAGACAAGTGTGAGGTATTGCACTTTGGAAGGACAAACCAAGTTAGAACATACAGGGTAAATGGTAAGGCACTGAGGAGTGCAGTAGAACTGAGGGATCTGGGAATACAGATACAAAATTCCCTAAAAATGGCGTCACAGGTAGATAGGGTCGTAAAGAGAGCTTTTGGTACACTGGCCTTTATTAATCAAAGTATTGAGTATAAAAGTTGGAACATTATGATGAGGTTGTATAAGGCATTGGTGAGGCCGAATCTGGAGTATTGTGTTCAGTTTTGGTCACCAAATTACAGGAAGGATATAAATAAGGTTGAAAGAGTGCAGAGAAGGTTTACAAGGATGTTGCCAGGACTTGAGAAACTCAGTTACAGAGAAAGGTTGAATAGGTTAGGACTTTATTCCCTGGAGCGTAGATGAATGAGGGGAGATTTGATAGAGGTATATAAAATTATGATGGGTAGAGATAGAGTGAATGCAAGCAGGCTTTTTCCACTGAGGCAAGGGGAGAAAAAAACAGAGGACATGGGTTAAGGGTGAGGGGGGAAAAGTTTAAAGCGAACATTCGGGGTGGCTTCTTCACACAGAGAGTGGTGGGAGTGTGGAATGAGCTGCCAGACGAGGTGGTAAATGCGGGTTCTTTTTTAACATTTAAGAATAAATTAGACAGATACATGGATGGGAGGTGTATGGAGGGATATGGTCCATGTGCAGGTCAGTGGGACGAGGCAGAAAATGGTTCGGCACAGCCAAGAAGGGCCAAAAGGCGTTATTCTGTGCTGTAGTTTTTCTATGGTTTCTCTATTTCTGGATAGATAAAGTCAACTGGTCAACTTCCTGGGATCAGTCACCCTTGTGCCTCTAGTGCAAGTTCTGCAGAGGGGTGTGAATGATCATTTGAACTTGAACAGTATTGTAATGAGGTTGGCCACCACTGGATATTTATGTGACGTGACTTAATTTCCTGAGCACTGCCTTACAAACTTAATAAATTGCTTAGCCATATTTTAGGTTATTCCTGACTTCCTCTCCTTCCAAAGGCAAAACTCCACCACCCTCCAATTCCCCCAAAGTCCCTCAGTCTGTAACCCCATGTTGAACCATTGATGCAGTCTTTGGTTGAACCTTGGCTGCAGTCTTTATTGTCTGCATCTATCAAATCCACTATTCACCCAATGTGTCAGGGTCTCCTATCCTTCCTCCCTGCTCTTCCAGCAACTTGTGATTTTCTGCAAATCTTAACCTTCTAGTCCCTGTTCTCTTCTTTTCTCCAGTTTTTCCACTAATTCTTATCCCTCATTGGAGAGGACAAAAAATTTATAATGGCGAGAACAAAATTTTCAGCTTGTGATAGAAAAAAGATGAAATGATTGGATTCTTTTCCTTAGAAAAACAGAGGACAAAGGTGTGATTCATAATGATCATTAAAATTATGAAAGCTTTTAATCCCTTTTATGAGGAAGAGCAAAACTAGAGGTTACTAATCTAAGATAATCTCTATAAAATGAAATAGGGAATTCTAAGGAAAATACTTTACCTGCAATATGGAAAGCACTATGACATGGCATATCTATATGCATTTAAAGGAAAGGTCAATAAGTATAAAAAATGGAATACAGGTTTATATTATTGAATTGTTTAGGGAAGTATGGAAGAAGTTTTGAGTGTAGATTAACTGCTAACATAGATTGGTAGTGATTACTGGCCCCTTGCTTCTTTTTAGAAAAAAATCGACACGTACACACATGTGCACGTCATGCATTCGCACGTACACACACGTCACGCATGCACACGTACACACATTCGAACGTCACGCATGCGCACACACCTGCCCACGCAAGGCTTCATGGTCATGGTAGTCTTTCTTGGGGTAAACACAAGTTTAAAGCGAGCATCTTTTTTCGTAAAAACTAAAATCCTCTTTCGGTTAACGAAAACAGGTACTAATCAGGTCTTTCGTGAAAGCAAAATGTCGTAAAGAGAATGTTCAGAAAGCGGGGGACACCTGTATACCCAAGCTCAACAATAGTTAAGTGTAGAGTACAAATCCTTGTGCACCAGCACAGAAAATATCCTGATAAGTTTTCCTTGAAGATCAACTGTCCTATTTTCATGTGGCAATTAATTGTGAATTTCTGATTTCTTTTTGCTAGGGAATTCTGACAAATGAGCTGGCATGGGCCATAATCACTTTAGTTAGAACTGTTAATCATTACACTTCATCCCATTATTATAGATGATGTTGAAACCATTGCCCTAGAAACAATAGAAAACAGGATTGATTTTCCTTCGCTGGGTACACCTGATATACTTATTGTCTGGACACAGAAAAATGGGAGGAAGAGAGCTGTAACACCAGCTGCACATTTCCCTGAGCTAATACGGTACAATTGCATTTTCAACAGTTGTATTGGTTTATTATTGTCACATGTACTGAGATATAATGAAATTTGTTCTGCATGCCATCCAGCAAGGTCATGTCATACATAATTATATCAAGTTTGTTAAAAAGAAAACAATGCAGAATATCATGCTACAGATGCAGAGAAGTACAGTGCAGATTAACAAATAAGTGCAAAGGGCACAACAAGGTACTTTGGGAGGTCAAGAGTTCAATTTTAGTACATGAATGAACTCAGATTAAATGTTTTCCAAATTAATCTCCCTTTCTCCATACTGGATGGTCAGTAATGACCAAATGAAATACACCCAGCACATTTTGACCAAGTGTCCTGGTTGGGAAAAGATATCAGCAGAACAGTGCTGCTTCTTTCAGCTCCTCTGTTCGCTGACCTCTGGTGTTGAATTAGAGTTTGCAACTAACAACCATATCACAGCATCAGGTCTTTTCACATGACCGTGGTACATTTTCAGTCTGCTTTCAGGGATGGCAAAATGGACCAGAATCTGCATATGTTAGGCCAAGAGTAACAGCACCAATCCAGAAATAAAGGTTGATTCAGTCACACAGTTAACTTCAACTGTTTCCACTCAGGTGGAGTGAAGCTATAACTATTACAGAAACAGTGAATCAAAATGAAAATACTAGAAATAGACAGAAAGTCAGGCAGCATCTACAAAATACTAAACAGAGGTGTGATGATGAACTATTGTCAAAATTGACCTGAAGGGTTACTCATTTTTCTCTAGAGATTCTATGTAACCTGGAGGACTTTTTTGTTTATTCATCATATTTATACTAATGTTAGTCAGAGATGTCAAACATTAATAAGTGTTTTACTTTATCAAGTTACATTAGTGAAAATAGTAAATTTCACCAATAAAACTATGTTGTAGCGTTTGCTGATTCACAATAGCTAATTTCCTCCTGCTTCAATAATTGTGTTAGTTGCATCTCGACATGTTTCAGAAACAAAGGATAGAGCTGATGATGATGACTGCAAAACAGACAGATCCTGGGGTGTGACCCGGCCATTGTCATTTAACATTTTAACTCAGATGAAAGGACTGAATTATTGTTTGGTAATCCAACCCTGGCAAGGCTGATGGTTCTGTAAACTGTGAAAGTAAAATCTGCGTGATGAACATAAACATCAATAGGAGATAAATTACTGCTTTTAGCCAAGACATTTCTATTTTCTGCTTATGGAACTTAATGGAAAAATTGCTTGCATGGTGTGGGATTTGATATAAATAGCACCCTGTGATGAAAGGATGCAAGTAATACGCCATTCTAAACAAAATCATGGTACTTCCTCTCTGGTATGACAGCTATGCTGCACTTTCAGGAGTCAGCAATTTATTTATGATATCTTCCTGTTCAGATGAAAGTGGTCAGCAACAACCAAGACTTTCAATCAATGCAAGTAGCATTGTAGGAAAGACTTTAAGCTTAGGAAATGGATCAGCACGTAGAATTATGGCATCGTAGCTGTTAGTGAGCAACACAAAATGCTGGAGGAATTCAGCAGGCTAGGCAGCATCTATGGAAAAAAGCACAGGCCAAAACTGTTCTGCAGGACTGAAAAAAAAAACTGAGGAGTAGATTTAAAAGGTGGGGGAGACAAGAGAGAGAAATACAAGGTGATCAGTGAAATCTGGAAGGGGAGGATGAAGTAAAGAGCTGGGAAGTTGATTGGTGAAAGAGAAAGAAGGCCATGGAAGAAAGAGAAAAAGGGGGAAGAACACCAGAGGGAGGTGATGAGGCAAGGAGATGAGCTGAGAGGGGGAAAAGGGGATGGGAAATGAAGGGGGTGGTGGTTGGGGGGCATTAACAGGAGTCTGAAAATTAATGTTCATGCCATCAGGTTGGAGACTACCCAAACAGAATACAAGGTGTTGTTCCTCCAACATAAGTGTGGCCTTATCCTGACAGTGGAGGAGGCCATGAATGGACATATCAGAATGGGAAGTGAAATTAAAAAACGTGGCCAGTGGGAGCTTCCACGGCTGGAGCGTAGATGCTCAGTGAAGCGGTCTGTCAATCTTCATCGGGTCTCACTGATATACAGGAGGCCACACCATAAGCACCAAACACAGTAAATGACTCCAACAGAGTCACAAGTGAAATGTCGCCTCACCTGGAAGAACTGTTTGGGGCCCTGAATGGTCGTGAGTGAGGAGGTGTAGGGGCAGGTGTAGCACCTGTCCTGCTTGCAAGGATAAGTGCCAGGCGGGAGATCAGTGGGGAGAGACGAATGGACATGGGAGTCATGTAGGGAGTGATCCTTGCCAAAAGCAGGAAGTGGGGGGAGGGTTGGTACGTGTTGGTGGGATCCTGTTGGAGGTGGCGGAAGTTTCGAAGGATTATGCACTGGACATGGAGGCTGGTGGGGTGGTAGGTGAGGACAAGAGGAACACTATCCTTGCTGGTGTGGTGGAATGATGAGTGAGGGCAGACATGCGTGAAATGGAAGAGATGCAGTTGAGGGCAGCATTGATGGGGAAGGAGGGAAGCCCCTGTATTTGAAAAAAGCTGTTAGTGAGACTTGGTTGCAGTAGGGGCAGGACTGACAGCTTAATGTTTGGGGGTTCTGCTGTTTTAGAAAAGATCGAGCGGGAGCGATTAAAGGGGGAGCAGTGGCATTACTAGTCAGGTAAAATGGCACTCTCGCATTTCTGGCATTTTGTTAGTGTCTTCCACCGTGCAGACTGATGTCACTGTGTTCAAGGTAAATTGCAACAGGAGAGAACCTGATAGTGTGAGTTCTAAGGCTCCTGCATCTTCCTCCTGAGGGTAGCAGAGAGAGTATGACCATGGTGGTGAGAGCCTTTGATGATGGATGCTACTTTCCATGAAAGAATTTCATATAGATGCGTTCAGTAGATAGAGGGTTTTACCCATGTTGGACTGGATCGTATCCACTACTTTTTGTAGAATTTTCTGTTACTTATTACGTTTGTCCACCATTTCTTTGTCCCCTTGTCCCCATTACTACATTTCCAGTGTTATTTTCCAGCAGTCTGATATACCCTCATCTCTCTTTTAACATTTATAAATCTGAAAAATATAAAGCTTGAATGTTAAGCTCCTAACTATGATTTTCCTTCAACCAGAACTCAGTGATGCCCAAAACATCACACCTGCCGATCTCTAACCACACTACAAGATCATCTACCTCATTCCATAGACTATGTGCAAACACACACATTCAGCCCTGTATTCAACCTATTCTTACCCTCACTGGCAAGTGGCACAGACAGCAATCCAGAGTTTACAGATTGAAAGAGTGCAGAGAAAGTTTAAAAGGATGTTGCTGGGACTTGAGTATCTGAGTTATAGGGAAAGGTTGAATGGGTTAGGACTTTATCCCCTTGAACGTTGAAGAATGAGGGAAGATTTGATAGAAGTATATAAAATTATGAGGGGTATAGATAGGGGAAATGCAAGCAGGCTTTTTCCACTGAGGCTGGATGAGACTACAACTAGAGCACATGGGTTAAGGGTGAAAGGTGAACTGTTTAAAGGAGAACATGAGGGGGAACTTCTTCACCCAGAGGGTGGTGAGATTGTGAAACAAGCTGCCAGCACAAGTGGGGCATGTGGGTTTGATTTCAATATCTAAGAGACATTTGTGTGGGTACATGGATAGGACGGCTATGGAGGGCTTTGGTCCGGATGCAGCTCAATGGGACTAATTAATAGTTTGGCACAGACTAGATGGGGCAAAGGGCCTGATTTTGTGCTGGAGTATTTTATGACTCTGACTTTGAGTAAATAACTCTGGTCAAATATTTGGAGTGAGCGAAATTAATCAGTTCTGTTCTGAAAATAATCAAAATTTATCTAGTTCACTTTTCCAAAACCAAACTAGCCCAGTGGCTATTAGTACTGAACAGGAAACTCCACCACCCACCCTTCTCAATGTCTCATCCTTCCCTATATCTCACATTTACTCAGAAAAGAGTCAATAAACTACAGACACCATAACTGTGGGGCTCTCAGAGAAGTACAAGTGGCCACTGATTTTTTTAATGAAAAAAACACACACTTTCTGCCACTGGTTACGCCCCAAGTGCCTTGGTGCAAGTCCAACTTGCCCTAGTAACTCAAGCTTTTCCATCTATGCATGGCATTACAGGAGACCCCTCAAACATTTGTTGGGTCTGATAACCCATTTTTGCATTTCTCTACTACACACTTGGCAATAATATTTAATCTACTCATGTTCCCAACATATTTCCCACAATAAAGAAATGGATAAGAGTGAAGAGCCAAGGGATTTGTAGTCAGTCTCCCAGTCACTTCTGGTCCACATCTGTTGGTAGGATGGCTGGAGAAGTGGATCAGAAAAGGTTAGAATATGTTTCCAAATGGAAGAGGATCAAATGACTTACAATTCTGAAGCAGAACCAAAGAGCATTTAAAAAATAAAATTCTGTTTGATTTCCGACAGTAAGCCTCCGTCAGTTGGGGAAAACTCAAGTTTGAGGAGAGTTACATTCAATGGCATTCTATAGTTTGACCAAGTTAAATGTTACAGCAATATTAGGAAAACTTCTGAGAATACATGCATAATATTGGAAATTATCTGATTAGATACACAAATGCATATTCATGGACAGTGAAACTGTGTTATTACAGCTTGTTTACATCCATTTATGTACAAAATAATTTGATGTCAAAAGGAATCTGTTGATTCAACCAAAGTATTTACAATATTTCACTTCCCATTCGAGATAGCAAATGCAGATCATAAAATATTTCATCCAGTTCTGGGTTGCCACTTGTTTTACTGAGCTTGGTTTTAGGCAAGGCTATGCAAAAAACATCTCCACAGTCAACCAGACGCCAAGGCTCTGGATTTCTGAAATTATGTTGATGGATAGCATTGTAGAAACACTTAATGCATCCATCTGAAAGCCCTCTGATATTTTAATGGCAAATAGTGGACGGATTTTTAGATCAATGCTTTAATCTAATAGTGTCTAAATTACACTTTTGCTTATTTTGATTGATTATCAATAATATCAAAGAGAAGAATAGAATTCAATCGATGACCTTACCGCCACCACCATTTGTCTTGAGGCAAATTAGGGTGGATAAATCCCCAGGGTCTGACATGGTGTTTCTTCGGACCATGTGGGTAGCAAGTGCAGAAATTGCAGGGGCCCTAGCAGAGATATTTAAATCATCCTTAGTTCAAAGTACATTTAGTATCAAAGTATGTATGCAGTATACAACCCTGAGATTAGTCTTCCCACAGATAGCCACAAAACAAAGAAACACCATGGAAACCGTTCAAAGAAAAACAAACACCTCCCGCACCCCCCTCCCCCATCATGCAAAAAAACAAATCGTGCAAATGGCAAAATAAAAGAGCAAAAAACACAGGATATAAACACAATACACAAATCCAGGCATATTCAGTTGAGTTCCATCTAGCGCTGTGCCATCTGCAGGCTGCCCCGATCAAAATCGCCCAAAATAGCAACCAAAAAAGGAGCGACCAGGGACCAGAAACACAACATAAACTGCAGAGTCCACTCCATAAACAGTGTTGATTAAACCTTGCCCAAGACCTGGGACTCCAGCACAATTCTCTGGCAGCATCAAGCAAGTGGGGGGGGGGGGAAGAAAGAAAGAAAGAAGCAGGGACCTTCCTCTGGGAGCATTGAGCAAAAGGGAGAGAAGAGAGACCGTCACATGCAGACAACTTCTTCTGGCAGCAGTGAGTGAGAGGCTGGTAGACAGTGCTGATCACCTCTCACCTTCCACTCACTCCTCAATAACTTCAATCTTCCAGGAGATGAGCGAGAAATGAAGCCAATCATGACCTTGTGCCATCTCCAGGCTTCTTGGCCACGAAGCCGCATGCTTCGCCTGAAGTCTTATGGAGCATCCTCGGAGACAACAAAGAGCCAGATCGCTCAATCAACCCAAAACACTCTACCAAATTATAGATTACAGGCTCCAACAGTAGCAGAACAACATTTAAAAGAAAAAGAAGATTTAAAAGAAATGAAAATAGTTCGTGAAGCAACTGGAGGATGTCACCCTTGGTCACATTATTTGCTGGTGCCATCTTCTTCCAGAAGTAGAGGACAATGAAAACAGTGGTTTCAAGAAGACTTGTTAGAGTCATAGAAAAGTACAGCACAGAAACAGACCTTTCGGCCCATCTACTCCATGCCAATTCATGTAAACTGCCTACTCCCATCAATCTGCACCAGACCATAGCCATCCAAAGCCCTACTATCCATGTACCTATTGAAATTTCTCTCAAAATTTGAAACATTGAACTAGAGCTTGTCTGCACCACTTGCACTGTAGGCTCATTCCACTCACCCACTGGGTGAAGTTTCCCCTTATGTTCCCCTTAAACTATTCACCTTTCTCCCTTAACCCATTACCTCCAGTTGTCCCCCCCTAACCGCTGGAAAAAAGCCTGCTCCCATTTACCTAATCTATATCCCTCATAATTTTGTATACCTCTATCAAATCTCCCCTCAATGTTCTAAATTCCAAGAAGTAAGTCCTAACCTATTCAATCTTTCCTTGTAATGCAGGTTCTGCAATCCTGGCAAAATCCTTTAAATTTTCTCTATACTCTTTCAACCTTATTGCTGTCTTTCCTGTGAGTAGGTGACCAAAACTGCACACAATTCTGCAAATTAGGCCTCACTAATGTCTCATACAATTTCAACATAACATCCCATCTCCTGTACTCATATTCTGATTTATGAAGGCCAATATGCCAAAAGCTCCTTTTACATCCCACTCTACCTGTGTCGCCACTGTCAATGAATTATGAACCTGTATTGTTATACCACACTCCTTAGTGTCCTATCACTCACTATATAAGACCTACCCTGGTTGGACCTACTGAAGTACAACATCACACACTAGTCTACATTACATTCCATCTGCCATTTTTCAGCCCATTTTTCCAGATCCCAAGCTCTGATGGTCTTCCTCGCTGTCCACTACAGCCCCAATCTTGGTGACATCTGCAAATTTGCTGATCCAGTTAATCACATTATCATCTAGATTAGGGGTCACCAACCCATCGATCGCGATCGACCGGTCGATCTTTCAGACTTTCCCAGTAGATCCCGAAGAAAAATCAAAAATAAATACACAAATGCTGTTGTAATGTGAGCATTATAAAAGTAAGTAATACTAATTAGGATAATGGTAATATAGCAATATTTTCATAAAAAAGCTGTTTGTAAAGAGAGATTGTTTCTGGGTTGTGGGGGTTTAGTTCCGTTCTTTCTGCCCAGTGCGCATGTGTATAGCTCCCCCGCCATGCACCACGTTTTTCAGCGTAGCCTGTGCTGCATCAAAGTGACCAATCAGATTCGGGATAAGAGTACAGACTGTCGCAAACATCAATATACGGCAGTGGTCCCCAACCTCCGGGCCGTGAAGCAGGCAGTGGTGCAGCGGTAGTCAGGATGCACACAGCACATTTTTAAGAAAAAAAGCCAAAATAAGCTAATTAATTAGGCGCTGCCCGGCACGTAAATGTCGGCTCAGATCAGAGGCGACGCAATCGGCAATCGTTCGTGATGTCCTGATAGCATAGCGGAGGCTCCACGAAAGAAGGCAAAAACGTACAAATTCCATCCAGAATGAGAAGGGGAATTTCTATTTACCTTGGTGAAAGACAAGTGTGTCTGTATGTTGTGCCACCAAACACAAGCACCGACTAAAAGAGGGAATCTGGACCGGCACCGCAACACCAACCACCAGGAATTTAAAGACACCTACCCCCCCCCCCCCCCCAAGAGCGCAATTCGTGCCTGGAAAGTTGAGTTGAAATCAGGGTTGAAGGACCAGCAATCGTTTTTCACAAAACACGCTGCTCAAAATAAGGCTGCTATTGAAGCATCATGTCGTGTAAGTCACCTATTGGCTGAACACAAAAAAGCCTTTTACAGATGGCGATCTATTCAAGGAAGCAATGGTCATTACCGCAGAGACTGTTTTTAATGACTTTAAAATTAAACAAAAATGGTATCACAACCGCAATACGTAATATACTGCTTGGCCCTGCAACAGTGACAAGGAGGATAGAGTCATCGTCAGAGGACGTAAATATTTTTCACTACGGTTCATAGAAACATAGAAAAGTTCGATGAATCCCTGGATGTAATGCAAACAGCTCAGTTTGTTGTATTTGTCAGAATGGCTTTCCAGGATTTTACAACAAAGGAGGACTTCCTCACTCTTTTGCAATTAAAGGAAAGAACGAGAGGTGAGGATATTTACAATGAGTTAAAAAAAATATGTCCGTGAAAATGACATCCCCATTCATAAACTGGTGGCAATTACTACTGATGGGGCCGAGCAATGCGTGGTGTCGCATTGGTTTTATACCACTAAAAGTCAGTGCCTACTTCAGGTCAACTTATCTATATGAAATTGCATTTTCACAGATGAAAATTATTAAATTTAAGTACAGGAGTTGATTTACTGACAGACACCTCACTAAGGTTGCCAACTTTCTCACTCCCAAATAACGGACAAAAGTAGCAGTCAAATCCCGGGACATTTGTGTTTAACCCAAGAAAGACTACCATGACCATGAAGCCTTGCACGGGCACCTGTGTGTGCATGCGCGTACGTGCCGATTTCTTCTCTTTACCCCACCAATTGGTTTTGGCTTAATTTTCATTATTTCTACTTTATATAGGCTGTGTATTTATCATATCATTCCTGCTTTTACTATATATTACTGTTATTTTAGGTTTTATGTGTTATTTGGTATGATTTGGTAGGTTATTTTTTTGGGTCTGGGAACGCCCAAAATTTTTTTCCATATAAATTAATGGTAATTGCTTCTTCGGCGTAAAGCATTTCGGCACGAAAGGTTTCATAGGAATGTTCTACCTTAGCGGGGGAAATACGGGACAGTTGGCAACCCGACACCTCACAGACTGTCTCAGACTGGCTGTCTGTAGTTATGAGCCAAATTTCAGGGAACTAGCAGAAAGTATTCAGCCCCAGTCATCGCACTGAGTGCAACAGTCAATTTTTTATTCATTTATTTTTCATGTTGAGATAAAATTAAATAATGAAACTTAGAATTAAAGGTGTTAAATATTGTAACATTCTTAAAGAAAGACAGCTATGGCCTGTTTGATCTGCTAGTTACAGTGTTTTCTTGTTTGAATTAATTTGAAAGTTTGACAAAGAATTTTGTGTAATTCAAATACAATTCGCCCAAATAAAAGGCCTCAGATTGGAACTACAAGCTGAGCTGTTTTTTTCTCTAAACGATTTAGTAGGTAGATGTTGCCTTTCACAGAGGTCAAGGTAGGGGATCTTGGGCTTAAAAAGGTTGGTGACCACTAATCTAGATCATTAATATAGATGACAAACAACAAAGGACCCAGCACCGATCCCTGCAACACTCCACTAGTCACATACCTCCAGTCAGAGAGGCAACCATCTACTACCACTCTCTGGCTTCTTGCACAAAGCCAATGTCTAATCCAATTTACTACCTCAATACCAAGCAACTGAACTTTCTTTACCAACATTCCATATGGGACCTTGTCAAATTCCTTTCTAAAGTCCTTGTGGACAATATCCACTGCTTTGCCTTAAGCAACTTCCCTGGTAATTTCCTCGAGAAACTTTTACAAGATTGATGAGAAATGACTTAGCACGAATGAAGCAATGCTGACTATCCCTAATCAATCCCTGCGTATTCAAATACTCATTTGGGACAATTCTTGAAGAATAAAAAGCAAATTAAATAAATAGTTAGGATTCCCTTAATTTATTTGGGACAATATTCCACTTAATTGGGCCAGGAGGCTGCTGCCGAAGTTTCCAGTTAGCGTCAATTGGCTGCACTTGTGTGGTTGCTAAACACTACATCATACTTAGAATGAACAATTTTTTAAATAGTGTCAGTTGTGTGCACTTGTGTTTGAAAAGCAGTGACTTTTGTCACTGATAGCTGGCAAGAAACAAGCCAGAACTGTTTTACTCACTGCAGTTTCAAGCATTCAGGCCCAGAGATGCCAGCAATAGCTAGGAGTGAAAATGCAACTACTTCACTCCTTCAACAATTAGGAACTATGAAGAATTTGAAGATATCAACAATCACCTTGAATTTTACAATGAAAATGAAGATCTGAAGGAAGCAAATGTTGATGCATTGCTTGAAAGCAATTCATTATATGCACTTGGTATCTGCACTGATATGTTCACACTCAAAAGAACATGGCAGAATACACTGGACAAATCCTCCATCGATAACTATTAGGAACTACAGTAGTATTGCTAGTGTTCTAATTTGCTCTATTTCATTTAAATACACAATTTGTGACTCAGTTTGTCATTTTTTATACGTGTTTAATTTCCATGAAACTTCGACTAATTGGGGGGAGCCTCTTAATAGGGCCAAAATTTACTGGTCCTAATGTGTCCCAGTTAACTGGAATCCACTATTTCAATGAAGATGTCCTTAAGAGATGTAATCTCCTGCAAATCCCAAGAATGAATACAAATTCTTCATCAACTGTCCAGCAGAATAAGTAAACGCACATATATAAAGAAAATGACAGTACAAGGAAACTTCCTTTCAGATGTCATTAAGCTCCTATTTAGTTCAACTGTAATATCCTGAGGAAGTACAGAAGTGATGTTAATTACGTGTATTCACTTTGTAGTTTGCAAAGTCAGTGCAAATCTCAATCTTCTTTCAAGGCAAGAAAAGAAAGATTAACAATTAAATAAGTGCTAAGCAACAGCAGCATCTCTGCAGAAGAAAGGCCTGACAATCTAATTCCATATCTCACCATGAAAACCCTATGGACAACTACAATATCCATAGGGTCGCCATGAGTCAACGATGACTTGACGACACTCAACAAGAGTAGGTTCTTTTGTTATTCACTGCAAGAGGAATTACTTGGCTCCTGCATGCAGATGAGTTGAAAACATATTTAAAACATTATCAGCAGAAAGTGCATGTGCCTGAAAATAGTATGTGATTTCTGGATTGCTTTGCTGTAATCTGAAAATTAATCTTAGCGCTTTGTGACCCACAATAAAACGTCCTCACCATACTGCATGTAGGCTCCTTTTGGAGCATGGTGGGGTTCTTGAAGCATGTGGTTCTGGATCACCTGGTGTAAAGCATTCCTGGGGCAATATGTTCCTGATAGCATAATGCCAAACCAAGCCACTGCAGGTAAATGAACCTCTAATCTAACTCCTTATCCTTTCTGTATTAAATCAATCTATCCCCAGCAACTCCATCAGGGTGCCCATTGCCCAAGTCAGGTAGATACACAACCCCCACAATTTCCCAAACTCCTAGTGATCGAACATGAACGAACACACAGAGGCAGGTTTCTAATCCACTGCATCACCATTCTCCTCCTCACCACCCAAATGACCGAGTCTGTGGCTTGTCTCATGAGCTCAGCCTTGGGTAGCCTGCATATTAGAGGTACAAACACATGAATCATCTAGTTTGATACACAACTTTACACAAATACAGTGAAATCATACAGTCATTAGTTCATTATATCTCAGGGAGAACACAATCTCCACACAGGCAGCAATGGAGTTCAAGATTAAACTCAAGACACTGGAGTCGTGCAGCAGCAGCTCTGCCAGCTGCAACACCTTTAACTTGCGGTCCACAAGACAATCTTGTATTTCTCCCTAACTTCCCTTTCTATACCTATACTCAACTCTATTTCATTAATGATGCATCATTATGTTGATATCATGGACATTTGAGCTTCAAGTACCGTATTCATCCATATCATTCTCTCACTTCAAGCCTTACTATGTTGAAATTCAAAAGCATCACATGACTTCTCTTTACATCAGAACTGCTGAACTTCTCATCTTCAGATTTTGAAAACAAAGCTCATCATCGTCAATTGCACTTTACAGATTTGCTTCAGGACCTCCCCACATCATCATCTCCATTCTGCACAACCCAGCTCGCCCATTGTTTATGGTTTCCCAACTCAAATAACAACTCGTGAAGTGAATGTTGTTCTGTGGCCACTAATTTATTTCCAATGCATTTTCTAAAGCTACAGAAACCAAGAATTTACAGTTAGATTTCTACAATGAGCGCTTAAATGCCAAATCAGCCATTTAAAAATAACATCACAGAATAAGGACATAAAAAAATGGAGCGAAAAAAGTTTTATTTGAAATATGACATGGTCTCCGACTGAATTGTATGAATGGTTGGAAGCATTAATAATATTTAGGATGCCTGACATTTAGTGGAGTATAATGGATAGCTGGGAATATTTACAAGGCTGCAATTTAATAGAGGGTTTCATGTATCAACATAAATTTTAAAGCAAAAGCTCAAGTGGTTTTTATTGCCATTGTTTAACTTTGGATTATTTTTACAATCTTCAACCCGCTGGTTAACTTGCACATGAAAAATTTGAACAATGTTAAAAAATTAAAATATAGCTTCAATCAATTTTGTGCTAATAACAACTAATCGCAGGCACACAACTATCTGGGAATTCCAGATCCCCAATACTTCTCATGTGCAAAGCATTATTAAAGCAAAAGTGTACAAAATATATGAAGTAATGATTTTGTTGAACAGATAATTTTCAAAGCCAGGGTGTTGTGTAGAGACAATTAAGTTTATTATTGAGAAATATTGTCTCAGGTAATGTTACAAGTGGATAAAGCAAGGTAGTATAAAATTTGCTTTGAATGCAGTGCAGCCAAATTGCTAACAATCTTCACATTTCTTTGTCCCCTGCTGGGAAATGGTAAAATTAAAGTTAGGTAAACCCATTCCAGTCAAAGACTGCTCTTCATTCGGTACGGGTTGCTCCTAGTCATTCAGGAGATCACAATAAATGTGATTGAGACACACTGGAAGACATTATAATGGTTACAACATCACCCACCATTTTGTAAATGTAGTCCTAAAAGGATAGAAAGTCTAGTAATAAAGCAAAAATTGATGGTCTCCTTCAAAAGTGATCATAGAAAAAAAAAAGTAATGTGAGGTAGAAGTGAACATTCTGATGTTGAGTCTAAGCAGAGATATGGAATCAATCTGGAGAAACCTATATTCTATTTTGCACCATGGATGCTGTTGGGATGTCATTGATGTTCAGTATTTAAAACGAAAATTGTTTAACTTTATATTCCTAATTACCCTCTCAGAAAGCACACTATTTTGGATATCAATTTTTATACAATGGGAGACTCTGGATAATAAACATGCATATATATTATGACGCAAACAACAGGAATTCTGCAGATGCTGGAAATTCAAGCAACATACAAAGTTGCTGGTGAACGCAGCAGGCCAAGCAGCATCTATATAGGAAGAGGCGCAGTCGACGTTTCAGGCCGAGACCCTTCGTCAGGACTCATATATATTATGAATTAAGTTTGTTCAGTATTATAAATTTGAAAGGCATTTTAAATGAAAAATGCAGTAAGTGTACTTGCCATTCAGAAGATAAGTAAGTTATTAAGTTTAAATAAAAACCTAGAGTTATTATCATGTGGCTGCTTTAAAAGGAAGACTTGCTATGTATTAACTTTGTGACACCCGCCCCCCCCCCCACCCACTCACCATGCAAAATCCTAATGCTAAAGCTAATAATTCTTCTAAGGGCAGATACACTGCAATCCTCCTTTCATAATATTACAAGGTGGCATAATTTTATAGCCAGTAGCTAACAATCAATGAGTACATGTCAGTAAGGAAAAATGCTATTTAAAAGAACAAGTTAGGTCAGCCAAAGGAAACACATTTTCAAGTACCAGATCTTTTCATCAAAAGATCAATGGACAATGGTTAAGAACTGACTACTCCATCTCACAAGTTATATAATACAAAGACAAATCAGATCTATTATTTACTTTATCCACAGCTGGAATAAACTGATAAAGTTCTTCGAAAATGTTTGCCACATAAAGGCAAGTAACATTCATTTGAGAGTTAAGTGATAATTGCCAGAGTGAACAACCATATGTTAGACCTAAACTAATATAAAACAGATACAAACAGTCTGTCGGCTCAAGTTTATAGCTTCATGACAGAACAGCATGAGATCTGTATTCAACTACAGTAGTTTGATATAAATTGGCCTGCACATAACACCAGACTGTAGTGGTTAGCTGAATTGTCAAATAAGGGCACAGGAATTGGAAATATTGGTGGGTCTTTCTGCACATAGATCTGCTTCACCATTCAATTACACTTTTGTCTAATTTATAATATGAATATATTATTGCGATTTGAGAAATAATCTTTCCCAAGGTGCCTTCTCCATTATTTTGTGTTCTACATCATTTTCTGGACACATGCACATCTAGGACTAGAAATTCATCTTTCTTTGTTCATACTACACTGTCTTCAATGGAAATAAATCAAATTTCAGCAGCAATGGAAATGGATTTCAAACTCAGGGCACAAAAATGCAAATGTTACAGTACACAATTTGTACATGCCACCAAAGATAATGTTCTATCCCATCTACCGTTCAAAGATCTCCTTTATCCAGATATGTTAACCAATCACTCAATGTCAGCCTGGAGAAACTCCACCTTTGATATTTCAGCCTTTCCATTTGGGGATGTTTGTACCCACAACTTCTTGCATCACTGCAAGACTTCACGATGTGAAGAACTGTAAACAAAGCCATTCTCTGTCACTCCGCAGCATAGAACACATGAAAGAATCAATTTTATACTAACTGAGTGTGATCAAATTCCCATTCAGGACTTTGGCTTTGTGTCATAGGTTTGACACCTTCTCCCCCAACAGCTACAAATACTGTGAACTACTTTTTGTCAGATGAGACCAAACAGGGCAATGTCCCATTTTAGAAAATATACATCAATACATTAATTATTGGTAAGTATTCTCATCCAAGCATGTCCTTTGAGGCAACTTTAATCCCTTAGAGTTGGGTCACAAAAGTTGAAGATATTGCAAATAGTTTGGTAATTCTAGAGCTTGACTACAGCTCATATGACTCAAAAGAAATTCTTTTGGATACTTACAACATCGTAAAGATACAAACCAAAGAAACAAGGTTAAGATAAAGAAATGAAGCATGAATCAAGGGTTGGTATAATTCCATTTTATTAAAAACTTGATCAATAATTGTTGCTGTTGTGTTCGATATGAAGTCCAGCCTCACTGGACTAATAAAAAGTCATGACTGAGAAATGTCAGTGCAATGTCTGACTTAATAAGCTCAAGTTAATGGTGAGCAGGGAAATATGCAAATATGCACATCACCTTTTTTTGCCCTTCCAAGAAACTCACAGGACAGAAGGGAAAAAGTGGCAAACTGTTCCGGGTAACCCTTGTGTAATCTAAGCCAAGAAAGATGTTGGAGCTGGTATTTTGCTGCTGCTTTGTCCATAGAAAAACAATGTGAAAACTGAAGGCAGGAGAAATTAAGAAAACACAAAAACTCTTTAATATTGACTGCAATGCTTTCAGTTTCACAAAGTAGCAAAGATGTGCATTGTTCTGGCCACCCATTTTAGTTCCATTTCCCATTCCAACATGTCAGTCCATGGCCTCCTCTAGAAAACCATAGAAACCATAGAAAAACTACAGCACAGAAACAGGCCTTTTGGCCCTTCTTGGCTGTGCCGAAGCATTTTCTGCCTAGTCCCACTGACCTGCACACGGACCATATCCCTCCATACACCTCCCATCCATGTATCTGTCCAATTTATTCTTAAATGTTAAAAAAGAACCCGCATTTACCACCTCGTCTGGCAGCTCATTCCACACTCCCACCACTCTCTGTGTGAAGAAGCCCCCCTAATGTTCCCTTTAAACTTTTCCCCCCTCACTCTTAACCCATGTCCTCTGGTTTCTTTCTCCCCTTGCCTCAGTGGAAAAAGCTTGCTTGCATTCACTCTATCTATACCCATCATAATTTTATACACCTCTATCAAATCTCCCCTCATTCTTCTACGCTCCAGGGAATAAAGTTCTAACCTAATCAACCTTTCTCTGTAACTGAGTTTCTCAAGTCCCGGCAACATCCTTATAAACCTTCTCTGCACTCTTTCAACCTTATTTATATCCTTCCTGTAATTTGGTGACCAAAACTGAACACAATACTCAGATTCCGCAAGGCCAATGTACCAAAAGCTCTCTTTACGACCCTATCTACCTGTGACGCCACATTTAGGGAATTTTGTATCTGTATTCCCAGATCCCTCTGTTCCACTGCACTCTTCAGTGCCTTACCATTAACCCTGTATGTTCTACCTTGGTTTGTCCTTCCAATGTGCAATACCTCACACTTGTCTGTATTAAACTCCATCTGCCATTTTTCAGCCCATTTTTCCAGCTGGTCCAAGTCCCTCTGCAGGCTCTGAAAACCTTCCTCACTGTCTACTACACCTCCAATCTTTGTATCATCAGCAAATTTGCTGATCCAATTTACCACATTATCATGCAGATCACTGATATAGATGACAAATAACAATGGACCCACAATAAGACCACACTCAGGTTGGAGGAGCAACACCTTATATTCTGTCAGGGTAGCCTCCAACCTGATGGCATAAACATCAATTTCTTGAGCTTCTGGTAATGCTCCTCCCCACTCTCTTTCACCATTCCCCATCCCCTTTTCCCCTTGCATGCCTGTTGCCTCCCTCTGGTGCTCCTCCACTTTTTCTTTCTTCCAAGAGACTTAGATGGTGCAGGGGCAGGAATGGCTACTTCAAGTGGCAGCTTTAGATGTTTCAGAAAGGACAGGGAGGGAGGGAAAAGAGGTGGGGGCATGTCACTGTTGATCAGGCATACTGTCACAGCTGCAGAAAAGGAGGAAGTCATGGAGAGATTTTCCACAGGGTCTCTGTGGGTGGAAGTTAGGAATACGAAGGAGTCACTAACTCTACAGGGTTTTTTTTTAATAGACCACCCAATAGTAACAGGAACATCAAGGAGCAGATAGGGAGACAGATTCTGGAAAGGAGTAATAATAACAGGGTTGTTGTGGCGGGAGATTTTAAATTCCCAAATATTGATTGGCATCTCCCTGGAGTGAAGGGCTTAAATGGGGTGGAGTTTGTTAGGTGTATTCAGGAAAGTTTCATGACACAATACGTAGATAAGCCTACAAGAGGAGAGGCTGTACTTGATCTGGTATTGGGAAATGAGCCTGGTCAGGTCTCTCAGTGGGAGAGCACTTTGAAGATAGTGATTACAATTCTATCTCCTTTACCATAGCATTGGAGAGAGATAGGAACAGACAAATTAGGGAAATGATAAATTGAAATAAGGGGAAATATGAGGCTATCAGGCAGGAACTTGGAAGCATAAATTGGAAACGGATGTTCTCAGCGAAATGTATGGAAGAAATGTGGCAAATGTTCAGGGGATATTTGCGTGGGGTTCTGCGTAAATACGTTCCAATGAGACAGGGAAAGGATGGTAGGGTACAGGAACCGTAGTGTACAAAGGCTGTTGTAAATCTAGTCAAGAAGAAGAGTTTACGAAAGGTTCAAAACACTAGGTTATAATAGAGATCTTGAAGATCATAAGGCTAACAGGAAGTAGTTTAAGAATGAAATTAGGAGACCCAGAAGGGGCCATGAGAAGGCCTTGGTGGACAGGATTAAGGAAAACCCCAAGGCATTCTACCAGTATGTGAAGAGCAAGAGAATAAGACGTGAGAGAATAGGACCAATCAAGTGTGACAGTGGTAAAGTGTGTAAGGAACCGGAGGAGATGGCAGAGGTACTTAATGAATACTTTGCTTCAGTATTCACTACAGAAAAGGATCTTGGCAATTGTAGGCATGACTCGCAGTGGACTGAAAAGCTTGAGCATGTAGATATTAAAAAAGAGGATGTTCCGGAGCTTTTGAAATGCATCAAGTTGGATAAGTCACCAGGACGAGACGGGATGTACCCCAGGCTACTGTGGGAAGCAAGGGAGGAGATCGCTGAGCCTCCGGAGATGATCTTTACATCATCAATGAGGACAGAAGAGGTTCTGGAGGATTGAAGGGTTGCGGATGTTGTTCCCTTATTCAAGAAAGGGAGTAGGGATAGCCCAGGAAACTATAGACCAGTGAGTCTTACTTCAGTGGTTGGTAAGTTGATGGAGAAGATCCTGAGATGCAGGATTTATGAACATTTGGAGAGGCATAATATGATTAAGAATAGTCAGCATGGCTTTGTCAAAGGCAGGTCGTGTGTTACGAGCCTGATTCAGTTTTCTGAGAATATGACTAAACACATTGATGAAGGCAGAGCAGTAGATGTAGTGTATATGGATTTCAGCAAGGCATTTGATAAGGTACCCCATGCCAGGCTTATTGAGAAAGTAAGGAGGCATGCGATCCAAGGTGATTTTGCTTTGTGGATCTGGAACTGGCTTGCCCACAGAAAGCAAAGAGTGGTTGTAGACAGGTCATATTCTGCATGGAGGGCAGTAACCAGCAGTGTGCTTCAGGGATCTGTTCTGGGACCCCTGCTCTGTGATTTTTATAAATGACCTGGATAAGGAAGTGGAAGGATGGGTTAGTAAATTTGCTGATGACACAAAGGTTGGGGATGTTGTGGATAGTGTGGAGAGCTGTCAGAGGTTACAGCGGGACATTGATAGGATGCAAAACTAGGCTGAGAAGTGGCAGATGGAGTTCAACACAGATAAGTGTGAGGTGGTTCATTTTAGTAGATCAAATATGATGACAGAATATAGCATTAATGGCAAAACTCTTGGCAGTGTGGAGCATCAGAGGGATCTTGGGGTCCGAATCCATAGAACACTCAAAGCTACTACGCAGATTGACTCTGTGGTTAAGAAGGCATCTGGTGCATTGGCCTTCATCAATCGTGGGATTGAGTTCAAGAGCCGAGAGGTAATGTTGCAGCTATATAGGTCCCTGGTCAGACCCCACTTGGAGTTCTGTGCTCAATTCTGGTCACCTCACATGGAAACCATAGAAAGGGTGCAGAGGAGATTTACAAAGACATTGCCTGGATTGGGAAGCATGCCTTATGAAAACAGGTTGAGTGACTCGGCCTTTTCTCCTTGGAGTGATGGAGGATGAGAGGCAACCTGATAGAGGTGTACAAGATAATGAGAGGCATTGATCATGTGGATAGTCAGAGGCTATTTCCCCAGGGCTGAAATGGCTAGCACAAGAGGGCACAGGTTTAAGGTGCTTGGAAGTAGGTACAGAGGAGATGTAAGGGGTAAGTTTTTTTTTGAAAACATTCAGAGTGGTGAGTGCGTGGAATGGATGGTGGAGGCAGAACTTTTAAGAGACTCCTGGATGGATACATGGAGCTTAGAAAAATAGAGGGCTATGGGTAAGCTTAGGTAGTTCTAAGGTAAGGACATGTTTGGCAGAGCTTTCTGGGCCGCAGAGCCTCATTGTGCTGTAGGTTTTCTGTTTCTATCCTCTGTTAGATTCCCCCTTCTCCAGTTCTGTATCTCTTTCACCAGTCAACTTCCCAGCTCTTTACTTCACCCTCCTCCCCCTCCCCATTTCACCAATCACCTCCCACCCATTACTTCTTCCTCCTCCCCTCCCCCCTTAGTCTGACATTTCCCCTTTATCAGTCGTGATGAAGGATCATGGTCTGAAACATTGACTGCTTTTTCATTGCCATAGATGCTGCCTGACCTGCTGAGTTCCTTCAGCATTTTATGTGTGTGGCTTTGGATTTCCAGCATCTGCGGAGTTTCTTTTGTTTATAATGTGTTTTATTACTTTTGCAGCAACAACGTGTCACTTCAATATCTGTTGAATTGCTTCTGGACAATTTATCAAGTAGCCTTGCTGTTCAAGTGTTCCGTTATAAGGATCTAGTATGCAGGTGCACTTATTAAAATTCACTCTGACTTGATTATAAAGCCACCACATCTTGTTTCCAATTGTTAAAAATCAACGTGTGGCTCGATCAGTTAAGCATGAGAGCATGGGAAAAGAATGAGGAAAGGAAAATGCTGAGAGTTGTACATGAATACAATAGCAGTGCCAGTGCTATTCTATGCTGGGTGTTCCCTGACAGCACAAATAATAGGAGTATTTGAGTTTTAGTGGTTTCTTTCCTTTGTACTTTACAGAGTTTATATTGAATCAATGTCTATTATCCATAAATGATTTAAGGTCTCTTGGAATAACTTGGGGATGTTTAGATTCACAAAGTCTGTTCTAAATATCTTTGCAGTTCAATGCAAGTCTGAAGTCAGCCTGATCTCTGGCACAGCTTGCAGGCAATTGGTCATTAGAGTAATATTAACCTACATTTTTATTTTGCCCAAGTCACTTCAACATTTTTACATCCGTTCATTGTGAGGAACGTCACAGGTCATAGTCCAGCCTGTGTCAGTAAGCAACACAACTTTCTGAAACTCCTACCTTAAAAGAATACATAATAAGCTCTCATGTTGATGATGTGGCAAGTTGAGTGATATCAAGATCCAAAGAATATCAAATCAAAGTTTAAATGTTCCAGCTGCTGTTTCTCATGTGGACGATTTTTTTTCTGCGAGGAGGAGGAGAAGGAGTTTTGTTTCTTTTAGCTTTTCGTGCAGGGAAGGGGGTTGATTTCTTGCAACATAGCTCATGATTTTTCTGCATTTCATGGCTATCTGGAGAAGACAAATCAAAATTGTATTGTACACGCATACTTTGACAATAAAATGAACTTTTGAAACAACTTTTCAAATTGCAAGAAAATATGTTACCATATTTTGTTTTGCCAAATACTATTTGCAATGAGTACCAGCTGTACTAAAGATCCTTTGCATTGGTCTGAAGTTACAAATATGGCATGCTACACATCTCTCACTCTCTTCTTGTAAAAAGAAAGCATACACATTTGACCTACTCTGCACATCCTCAGTAATTTGCTCACCATATTATTGCTAAATCCCTTTCACTCATTAGTCATGCATGAACATAAATGAGTAAAATTATAAATTAAAACTTAAGTCATTAGTTGAAGATTAGTTGTAAAGGGTTTTAGAATTTTTGTTCCCTATTTAATCTCCCTCAAATTGGTTTCTTGTGTCAATTAGTAAGCATTGGGTTTAAGCTCCTGATGATTTGTGATGGACTGCTTACTGGAATGTAACAAAAGTAAAAGGAGCTCAATTAGACAATCTGGGCAGTTTTCAAAAGTAGCTGGATTTCAATGAACATTTTCCAACAGCTGTTTCTTCTGAATAATTGAGATGCTTTAGAGAGGGGGTTGAGGAGGAAACAGAAATGGAATTTTTAGAAATGAATGGATATTCACTGGTGTTCCTTTCAAGACCAATTAAGCACTTAAGGACCAGGCAGCTGCTCAGTTGTTTCTGTTGGCAAATAATTCCCAGTTCTCTCCTGCACTTCAATTTCTTCAGTTTACTGCTGTGCAATAAAAGACAGGAATTCATTTCAGTATTCCCTTTGTCAATATTGGCAGTTTCCTTATTACTGAAAGTTGGCCACTCTCAGCTACTTGCAAAAGTAAAATAGGATCTAGTTAGAAAACAATTTGACCATATCAGTTAATTAACAGCATTAGAACAGTTCACATTTACATAAAGAGCAGACAACAAGAAGAATGGTGGGCTGATTAGGAAGAAAGGAGGACTTCAACGTATGAAGACAGGAAGTAGAAATAATATTAAATTAGTGCTTTTGTAAGAGCTATCAAGGAAGAGCATGTTGCCAAACTCTGTAAGTGGAAGGGGCAGAGATAATGGATAGAATGAAAAATAAAATGCAGGAGGATCAGGGAGAGCTGACTATGATTAAACAAGTCACATGGCCTGGATAGGACGAATCCCTAAATATACAATAGGGGTAGAACCAGAGGACTGGAAGATAACAAATGTAATATTTTGGTTCGAGAGGAGGTTCAAGGACATGTGGAACAATTACAGTGGTTGTGAATTAGCCATTATTGCAAAAATAATTAAGTCTGGAAGCAGGAGTTAATATCATTGATGATGGTCATAGTCATACTTTATTGATCCCAGGGGGAAATTGGTTTTTGTTACAGTTGCACCATAAATAATAAATAGTATTAAAACCATAAATAGTTAAATAATAATATGTAAATTATAAATACCATATTTTGGTAAAAATCCATCTCTCAAGGATAGAAATCTGGTGTCCTTCACTTTAAAGTTGTTGAAATTCCAGTAACACAGGAATGGAGATGATTTTTATCAACACGCACAACACGCTGGAGGAATTCAGCAAGTCGGGCAGCATCCATGGAAACGAACAGTCAACGTTTTGGGCCAAGACCCTACATCAGGACTGAAGAGGGAGGGGGCAGAGGCCCTATAACGAAGGTGTGGGGAGGGTGGGAAGGAGAAGGCTGGTTGGTTCCAGGTGAAAAACCAGTAAGGGGAAAGATAAAGGGGTGGGGGAGGGGAAGCAGGGAGGTGATGGGCAGGAAAGGTGAAGAAGGAATAGGGGAAAACACAATGGGTAGTAGAAGGAGGCAGAACCATGAGGAAGGTGATAGGCAGCTGGGAGAGGGGGCAGAGTGAAATAGAGATAGGGGAAGGGAGGGGGAGGGGATTACCGGAAGTTGGAGGATTCAATGTTCATGCCAAGGGGCTGGAGACTACCTAGACGGTATACGAAGTGGTGCTCCTCCAACCTGAGTTTGGCCTCATCATGGCAGTAGACGAGGCCATGTATGGACATATCCAAATGGGAATGTGAAGCAGAGTTGAAGTGGATGGCAACTGGGAGATCCTATCTGTTGTGGCGGACGGAGCAGAGGTGCTCGATGAAGCGGTCCCCCAATCTGCGTCGGTTTCACCGATGTAGAGGAGGCCGCACCGGGAGCACCGGATGCAATAGGTGACCCCAACAGACTCACAAGTGAAGTGTTGCCTCACCTGGAAGGACTGTTTGGGGCCCTGAATTGTGGTAAGAGAGGAGGTGTAGGCAGGTGTAGCACTTACACTTACCGGGATAAATGCCGGGAGGGAGATCGCTGCCCACCTACATCTGGGATACATCCCATGCCCTCCACCTCTTCAATGACTTCCAGTTCCCCAGTCCCGACCCCTTCATTTTCACTATAGATGTCCAATCCTTATACACTTCCATTCCCCACCAAGAAGGCCTCAAAACCCTCTGCTACTTTCTGGACAATATACCTCACCAGTTCCCCACCACCACTACCCTCCTCCAGTTGGCAGAACTGGTACTCACACTTAATAACTTCTCTTTTGGTTCTTCCCACTTTCTTCAGACCAAGGGTGGTGTAGCTATGGGCACTTGTATGGGCCCCAGCTATGCCTGCCTCTTCGTTGGTTATGTGGAACAGTCTATGCTCCAAACCTATACTGGTACTGCTCCCCAACTTTTCCTTCGCTATATTGATGACTACATTGGTGCTGCTTCCTGCACCCATGCTGAGCTCGTCAATTTCATCGACTTTACTTCAAACTTCCACCCAGCCCTCAAATTCACTTGGTCCATCTCAGACACTTCTCTCCCCTTTCTCGATCTCTCAGTCTCCATCTCTGGAGACAGACAGTCCACTGACATCTTCTACAAGCCGACTGACTCACATAACTACCTCAACTATACCTCTTCCCACCCTGCCAAATGCAAATATGCCATTCCCTATTCCCAGTTCCTCTGTCTCTGCTGCATCGGCTTCCAGGATGAAGCTTTCCATTCCAGGACATTTCAAATGTCCTCTTTCTTTAAGGATCGTGGTTTCGCTTCTGCTGTCATCAAAGATGCCCTCACCCGCATCTCCTCTATTTCCCTCACTTTGGCCCTCACCTCATCCTCCCGCCACCACCACAGGGACAGAGTTCCCCTTGTCCTCACCTACTACCCACCAGCCTCCGGATCCAGCACATTATCCTCCGCAACTTCCGCCACCTTCAACAGGACCCCACAACTAAGCACATCTTTCCCTCTCTATCCCTCTCCGCTTTCTGCAGTGATCGTTCCCTCCGCAACTCCCTGATCCACACATCCCTCCGCATGGATCTCCCACCCGGCACTTATCCCTGTTAGCACAAGTGCTACACCTGCCTACACCTCCTCTCTCACCACTATTCAGGGCCCCAAACAGTCCTTCCAGGTGAGGCAACACTTCACTTGTGAGTCTGTTGGGGTCATCTATTGCATCCGGTGTTCCTGGTGCGGCCTCCTCTACATCGGTGAAACCCGACGCAGATTGGGGGAACCGCTTCATCGAGCACCTCTGTTCCATCGGCCACAACAGACAGGATCTCCCAGTAGCCACCCACTTCAACTCTGCTTCCCACTCCCATTTGGATATGTCCATACATGGCCTCCTCTACTGCCATGATGAGGCTAAACTCAGGTTGGAGGAGCAACACCTCACAAACCATTTGGGTAGTCTCTAACCCCATGGCATGAACATTGAATTCTCCAACTTCCGATAATTCCCTCCCCCTCCCTTCCTCCATCCCAGTTTCACTCTGCTCCCTGCTCCAGCTGCCTATCACCTCCCTCATGGTTCTGTCTCCTTCTACTACCCGTTGTGCTTCCCCCATTCCTTCTTCACATTTCCTGCCTATCCCCTGCCCCACCCCTTGATCTTTCCCCTTACTGGTTTTTCACCTGGAACCTACCAGCCTTCTCCTTCCCACCCTCCCCCCACCTTCTTTATAGGGCCCCTGCCTCCTCCCTCTTCAGTCCTGACGAAGGGTCTCAGCCCGAAACATTGACTGTTCGTTTCCACGGATGCTTCCCGAGCCGCTGAGTTCCTCCAGCGTGTTGTGCATGTTGCTTTGACCCCAGCATCTGCAGGGTATTTTGTGTTTGAGATGATTCTTATATAGCTTCTAAAACATAAATCACACTGTTCAGAAGGGAACTATAGATGGAAGTACATGCTGGCATATTCAACAATGATAACATTCTAATAACACTAATTACATAGACAATTGCAGCATTGTCTCACTAACTGTTAATGCATTACTGGCCTTTCTAAAATTGCAGAGGGGGATTTCAGACAAATGATATAAGTGCTTGGGCATCTGAATTTCTGTCTTTTTTGTGGTTCCCAAGTCCATTGTGAAATTACAAGTGTGTTTTCAAGAAATGTCCTTACATTGGCTGAAAAACAACTTAAAATTTTGTCTTTGAGAAATAAAAAAACCTATAAAACAAAACTGGCAGGTCAAAATCCAAATGGAACAGGTCAACCTTTGATGCAGAAGTGGTCCCTGAATGGAAGTGAACAAGGTTTAGTAAGGAACCCCTGTATGTCAATTTGAAAGTCACAGTACAGTGAAAATTCAGTATATTTGTATTAGTGGGAAAGCATGATATTGTGACCTGACCTGATGATCAGGTGAGTGGAATTACTTCTTAATTGCAATGAGAACAGTTTTGGCATAATTAGACTACTGGAGTAAGTAACATTTTCTCCCAACTTTTAAGAATTTCATTTAAAACACTCCACAAATCCCACTAGAATTTAAAAAAAAACTTTTTCCCACAATTAAGAGTACAAAGAACTGCAGCTTCATTTTGATTTTAAGACTCAATGATGAGCCGTAGGCAATGTAAAGAATCTTCCACCACACCACAGGTAGGAAAGCTGGTGATCTGACCCTGCTTCACAAACAATTAAGGTAAAGAATGAGGCTGCAATAACATTGCGACTTTGCCAAAAGTCGGTACCAATTAGCTAAAGGAGCTTGAATTTCTAAGCATGTAGACAAGCAAAGAACTGACACAGGAGGGATTGAATCAGATGTGCATTGACATAATGCCATTGGCTGTTGGAAGTATCCTGTTGATTACGATTAGTGCTCTAGATCTGCTGTGTTGAATGCTGTAACCCATTCAAATGGACTGTCAAATAGCACAAGCAATTCACCTTTTCTCCCTTATTCAAATTCCTACATTAACAAAATTAAGAATAAAGCAGAGACTGGTCAATGGAAAAATATTTAAACAGCATCTGAGGAAAGAAAGTTAAGGAACCCCAAGCAGAAGAATAGTAGAGAAAACTACAAGCCCTCTTTTCTGGGATCTAAAATTCTTATTTAAGATTCTACACTTTAAGCACAGTTCAAACTCAGTGATGCCCTTGGACCATACCCAGAAAGATTTCACCAGGCCTGTCAGCCTGGGAAAGCTGTTCAAATTGTGTTCATTCTCTTGGGGACAGGATAATGGCTGACATTGTTTCTAAAATGGATTAAAATTACAATATTCAAAGAACTACAGGAGTGCCATCATCACTTTGTGATCAACATTGCTAAGCCAGATCAGCTGCTCAACAATGATGGTTGTGGAAATTTTCTGTGCACAGATCCATTTTCCTGCTTTTATTTATTACAACAGGAACAATCATCACTACATATGGATTGTTTTAGGTCAACTCCATATACTATACAAATACAAGCCACTTAGTTCTGTTTAAAGGTTGGAATGCATAATGCATCGAGACTTAACCTATCACTTCAGGATTCAAGAACTTATGGAAAAAAATTCAAGATAAATATCACCAAGTATCATCCTGAGGCGATTTTGCACAGTGCAGAGAACATGTCAGATTTAGAAAACTATTTCGAATGCCTGGAACTTTACAGTAAGGTAAAAACGACCATTAAGTCACAAGTCAGTGCTAGAATGTCACATTCATAGTGTTCTGCTTAAACTATCAAAAGATTGTAGCAACAGTTTAGCATCTGGCTCAATATGAAGTTCAAATTATTGATTACTTCAACTAGAAAGTTGGCCATCTGGCTCTGAGGGAGCAATTCAAAGAAGCCTGTAATAGCTTGACTGACTGTGCTGACAATGTTTTATAGAGATTCAGTACGAGTAAATGACTCATGAGCAGTAAATGTTTTACCGGAGACCACTTGATATTAATCGAAACAAGTTAAAAACCTATTTGCTCATTAGAACAATTAGCTATTCTTGTAAAAATTTACTTCCGGAAAAACATTTCAAAAAAGTTTCAAGAACTCATCCTGGAAGGTGAATGAAATAGTTTTTTTTATTTCCTATTGTAATCAAGTTATCAGATTTTTTTAATATATATATATTCAGAGGATGTGAAAAACCACCAGATTTATTGACCATTTCAGATAGCAAAGAAGAGCCACAGATGTGGTCTGCAGACAGATAAGCCCATTTGAGAAAGGACTTAAATAATCATTTCCTAAAGCATGCTAGCAAACCAAATGATTTTTGTTTACAACTCAATGATGATCGCTATTACTAATTCTAACTTTTCCATTTCAAATTATTATATCAATTCCCCAATTGGAAGATTTTAAAATCTGTCCAGATTGGTAGTCCAGACCATTGCATATCAGTCAAGACATCTTCACTGCAACACAATGCCCATTATTTGTTGAATAGTTGAGACCAAATCAGAATGGTTGCATTTTGTAGGAGTCTGCTTTGTCTTACATGTCAGAGCTGGATGTTATTTGAATGGTCATTTCATCTGTTTTATCTTACCTATTTAGCATACTCAATCCATCAGATGGCTCAATTTAACACCCATCTACCAAGTTAAAAATCCCTGAAAAACATACACCTTAGATAATTTCAAATGAAGTCCTTCAAGACAACAACAGCTGCCCTCTTCCATTCCTAAATTCTGATTTGACCACAGTTCTCTTGCACAGAATTGAGTCACATCTGTTAATTTGATTTGTACTCAAATTGAATTCCAAGACAATAGGCATCTATCTGTAGCTCGGTGATAGGCTATAAATAAACACTGCTTGAAACAAACATTCTGATTGCTTCAGGGTTTATGGGCTGGTTGCAGTCCAGTAACAAAATCAAGTTATTTTCATCATGTTATCTATGGAACTCCCCTTCGTCCCCTGGTGGTAGCTCAGATATTACAGGTAGAGAGAAAGTAAAGAGGGACAAAAATGGGAAAAAGGAAAAGATTTCAGGGCAAAAATCAATTCACAATGCCAATTTAAACTTCACATCTGCCTCCACCTGGTCTATGTCCCTCCATTCCCTTCCTGTCTAAACACTTCTCAAATTTAGCTATTTGCATGTGCTTCTATCACCTCCTCTGGCAGTCCATTCCAGGCACTTGACACACTGCATAAAAAAAACTTGCCACATACAATAATTCTCCTGCAAACTTTCCCCCTCTCACCTCAAAGCTATGTCCTCCAGTATTTGATATTTCTAAGCTGGGAAAATGACTCTGACACTCAATTTAAATTCTTGATCAGATCAGCACTCAAAATAGCCCAAGTGTGTCCAACCTCTCCTTATAGCTCATACTCTAATTCAGGCAACATCCTCTTCTACACCCTCTCCAAAGCCTCCACATCCTTCCTATAATGCAGCAACAAGAACTTTCAGTTAAAATAGGCAGTGTTTCCCAGTCAAAGATGGAGAGCCTAAAATCATGGCAGCTATCTGGATGGAGTACTTGTTCTCTCTCTTCCCCAATATAGTCAGGATGTTTAATATCACATCCCCTGCTTTCTTATGACTATTGCTTTAGTTGATTCACAAAGACCTAATGTTACAAGTTGAAAACCACATGCCTTTGCACTTCAAACATAGCGGACTATTGAAAGGTATGTTCAACACAATATGGTAGCACAAGACCCAAGAAATCAAACTGTGGAGGGATCAAATAGGTTTGAACAGTTCATGGATGGTCAGGGGCCCATGAATAAGTGCAGCAAGCAGTTAGATCAGGATTTCTTTGGCCAAGAATGGAGGTATGGATTGGCGAGGTTTCATATTGGAAGGAAGAGCTATATGGGTCATAACCCCTCTAAGTGGCAGCTAACTGTTGAACCTCAAGGAAAACTTAAAGCAAAACAAAACACAACTGTGATAGGTTCCCAAGTCTGGAACTGCAGCTCTCCGTTGAGTAACTGAGGTGAGCCTAAACCAACCAGATCAACTATGTAACCTTGATCAACCTTTCAATGAACATTGTGGAAGGGGCAGCCCACTGATTATGTCTGCCCACTTCCATGAATAAATGTGTCAGATGCACAGCAGATCTAGAGGGGGCAAAAAAAGAAAACCATTGGGTTGGACTCCCAGCAAGTCCACAATTTTTCCTTGTGGATCACTGTTTTGAAACTGAATACTGAAGAGTTTGGTGAAACATAATCAAGCATCTACTTTGGGTTTTCTATGAAATATTCAGATGCCAATAGTTCTACAATTTAAAAAATGTTCAAACTAGTTTCGGAAGGAACAAGTGCAGTATACATGGAGGATTGTTGGGGAGTGCAGGGAACCTCAGTAAACTTCACTGTCCTATGTTTGAAATAGAAAGATCGTGCAGAAATTGAGCAAATTGCTATCAGAGGAATTGAAGGATCTGCATTCAATGTCACGCGGAGACAGTGCATTGTTTGGAGTTTGACTATCACTTTTCCAGCTGGCTATTTTACAAGAGAAATAAGAAACAAACTGCTAGACAAGGAAGTCAATAGGTCAGCAGCATCTGTAGAGGTAAAGGAATAAGTTAGTCCTGATACAGGGTCTCAACCCAAAACATCAACCATCCTTTTACCTCCACAGATATTGCTTAAAATAGAGCTCCTCCAGAAGTTAAAGTCCAGAAATAAAGTCAATAATAAAGTCAATTCAATTTGGTTTTTCTCTTTTACAGCTCCAACACATGATCAAATAGGAATGCTAATTAACTCTCCATACGACTCAAAAGAATTTGTTAATGAAAACTCTGTGGCAAGAGTATGTGAGACCCCTTTCCATAATACACTTTCCAGGCTGGGATCCCTCAAATCCAAGACCAACAAGAGGATGAAAAGGCCAAATGCCTTCTTTAGCAGATGATGTAAGAGTTCTGCAGGCAATTACAGTATACCCTATCCCAGTACGAAGTTGTTTATGGTGTGCCAGAGGTGAAAATTTTCTAGAAAAAGTACAAAAATATTTACAGTGCAAAAAAGGAAAAATAACAAATTACCAAAATGAAAATACAGATATATACCATCAGACCTTTGGACAACAGCTTCAAAACATCAGTCTGAAATAATGCAACTTACCATACCTTCTTCTGTGCTCATGGCGGTTCTCTCCTGCCAGGAAAGTGCATTACCGCCACCTACTGTAATGGAGTATGAAAGGAGCCATGATGATCATATCCTACCTCCCAAACCTATTTTAATTGAAGAGCTCAATAGGACCCTACATAACTTCACCATCCCTGGTTCAGGTGGCAGAATATTCTGCAGCCTAGGTACCTAAAATCTGCCCAATAATTACCCAAACAGCTTCCTATGTTCCAACAAATATCTGTGGCACACCATGATCACATGTTCCACTGTCTCTTGTACTTCACGGAAGTCACACCACCCATCCCCACATTTACCAACAAGTGCAAACCCATGTCCAAACCTCAATCTTGCCAACCACACATCTTCCCTGAACTGATCGAACCAAATTGTAGTACCACCTCTCTGTCCCACACCTATCCCACAATTTCTGCCATTTCCCAGCCAACCTAATACAAATTTTGCTTCATACTTTCCTAAATTGACTATATCTACCTGACTTAGTAAGTGCCTGTTTTTCTATAACATTTGCCCTTTCATTACCCGATAAGCCCACGTGTGCAGGCACACAACAAAACTGGTACTATTCCTGCACTCTCCAGAACATATACATTTTAATACAACTCCGTCAAACAGATCAGGTTTCCTTGAACGCATCCACTGCAAACTCTGCAGTACCGAGGCAGAATCTGAGCAGATCACGACTCTATTTGGCTGCACTAGTCCAACTCATTGCAGACTAATGATAATGGTCATACATTCTGCTGTATAGATGGACAACCCATCTGTCAGCCTTTTTCCACCTCAAGATTAAACCAGGGAATTAATATCTCTAAGCCCAGCCCATTACTAGCTGGGTCTTTAGAACCATCTGTAAAGATAGGCACAAAGGATATATGCTGCTGCTGTAAGTGACCTGACACCCTCTCTCTACCCACAAGACCCCATCTATCCCCCAGTAACAACAAATCTATTCCCACATCTGGAAATTTCAAAGTGAAACTCCTGGCCAAGCCACTGTTGGGCCAATTCGCAAATCCTCAAGACCATACTCCTGCACATATTCCCTAATATCCACCCAAAACATTTACCAAGTCTGCTAATATATTTCCAACAATCCATTAAAACAGAATTAAATGGGACACGACCCTCCCCCCACCCTACTATGGAAGTCCAGTATGCAAGGCTTATTTTTCACTCTCCGCAGGACAAGAGGCATCTTTCTTAGTTCAACTCCCAGTGCATCTTAGTGTGATCCGGAATGCTTCACTACAGACTCGAAGTGTACTTGCCTGTAGGACATCCAACCTACATAAAAATGAATGAGTTGCCTCCCCATAAATCATACAACCATAGAACAGACAAGCACACATTAAAGTATGATAAATTGTCAATAGAACAACCTTAGAAGCTTCCCATTTATACCCATACCCAGCCACAGAGTGCATAAAGTTAACAATCTGCATGCATTTATCCTCCCAAAACATTATGTGTTCTCCAAGTCAGTCTTGCATCCAGCCATAACCCCAAGTATTTAAACACAGGAACCCTAGTTAGCAGACACCCATACAGAGTAATGTGAATATAATCCACTCTATGTTTCTGAGTAAAAACCATATATTTTGACTTAGGAACTGAAAATTTGAAACCCCAGTTCAGAGACCACTCTTCCATTGCTGATGACGCGGTCTGCGCAGACGTTACCAAGTAGGCAGTCTTACAGCCCCTTTTCCACAGAGCCCCATCATCGGTATACAAAGCCAATCACAAGTCCAGACCTAACACAATCAAAAATATCATTAATCAGATTAAACAATGTTGTACTAACAACACTACATGGGGGAAGGGGGGGTCCCCATTATCCACTGTAAACTCTGATGACACTTCTTCACCCATCTTCACTCTAAACAACAAGCCAAACAAAAAATCCAAAATCAAGCTTACTGAGTGTAATCAAAAGCCCTTCCCTCCATAGCTTATCATAAGCTTTTTCAATGTCTGGAAACACTGCAATTACTGATTCTTTTACTGTAAATGTTTTCCAAATATCATTTCCCAGTAGTACAAAGGCATCATATGTATCTCCATTTACAAAACCCACATCAACAGCAAGTGATTCTCTCTTCTCCAAAACAAACATCAGCCTGATCACTGCCATGTTTTCCATTATTTTAAATACACTGTCATCTCTTAATATCCCCTCCCCTAAATTGTCTAGTCTATGCATCTTTGCAAGCGTGTTTCCCAGATATTCTGCCTTTTCTTTTCCTTCCTTCCTTCCTTGCGCCCTTAACTCCTGGTGGAGTCGTCGGGGCGCCGTCATGACAAGCTTTGCACCAGTCTGTTCCATCTGTCACAGTTGTGTGCCAGAGCCTGGGTCACTGCAAATGTTCTCCCTGTCCATTCTTTAATGTTGTCTGTCTATCTTTTCCTCTGTCTACCTCTCCTCCTTTTCCCATCCACAGTTCCTTGTAGAACGGTCTTTGCAAGGCCACTGGATCTTGTTACATGGTTGTATCATCTCAGCTTTCTTTTCTTCATCATTGTGAGAAGGTCTTCATGGGGGCCAATGTGGTGCTGGATGGTCTTGCGGACCTGCTCATTTGTGATGTGGTCCAAGTATGAGATGCCCAAGATGTTGCGATAGCATCTCATTTCCAATGTCTGTACCTTCCTCTGTAGCTCTGCTGTGAGGGTCCATGTCTCACATGCGTACAGGAAGATGGAGAATACCAATGCACGCAGGAGTCTGATCTTGTACTTCATGGTGATGTTGCTGTCCCTCCATATTGTCTTGAGGTTGGATAGTGCAGTCATTTTCTTTGCCTATTGTAGCCAAATTTTCATTCTCCGCTAACACTGGAATCTGATGATAACCTCTTGCACCATTCATTTACTTCAGCATTCTCCACACCACTGTCAGACCAGTTTCCCTCCCTATTGATGAGCAAAAACCCCTCCAAGCTTCCTTTTCAGCATTCCTAACAACCTTCCTTGCTATCATTCTTTTCTTCTTAAAGTTCAGCAAGGCTTCTTGCATTAATCTACATTTCAAAACACAAAAAGCCTATCTCCAGTCTCTGCACATTCCTGCGTCCGCCAAGGAACACATTTCTTATGAGCTCTCCTAGACACCAAAGGAGCAGCTTGACAGGCTACACAGAAGCCAGAAAATGTACTCTGATAGTCTTCTCCTAGAGTACACCCCAGTCCTAATGCCCTCCTCATCCAAACCAAATTCCCTCATCCCAACTCATTTTCCTTTTATTTCTTGCCAAAACCAATTCCATACCATCACTAAACTCCCCATCTGAATTTCCCACCATAGGCTTCCTTCAATCAAATTACAGATGGTGCAAAACACTAGCCCCCATAATACAAACTCACCAACCAATATATATATATACACATACACAATGACCTTTTAACTAAGGATCTCCTTCTCCTAACTGCAGGAGAAAAGGGATAGTCCATTCTTTGAAATGTAGGGGAGTTGTTACCTTGAGCCTGAACACAATATCAAAACACAGGAATTCATATCCTTCTTCACAATCACAAATGTCCATAAATATATTCATCACAATAAGATCACAATGGCATTGGCGCAACCTCCCCCTCGTACACCATCCGTTATTTATTTATATACACACATTCTCTCACTCTCCTTTTTCTCCCTCTGTCCCTCTGACTATACCCCTTGCCCATCCTCTGGGTTCCCCCCACCTTTTCTTTCTCCCTGGGCCTCCTGTCCCATGATCCTCTCGTATCCCCTTTTGCCTATCACTTGTCCAGCTCTTGGCTCTATCCCTCCCCCTCCTGTCTTCTCCTATCATTTTGGATCTCCCCCTCCCCCTCCCACTTTCAAATCCCTTACTCACTCTTCCTTCAGTTAGTCCTGATGAAGGGTCTCGGCCTGAAACGTCGACTGCACCTCCTCCTACAGATGCTGCCTGGCCTGTTGCGTTCACCAGCAACTTTGATGTGTGTTACCTTTTTAAGACAGCCCACCCATCAGTTAGGTCCATGCCAACCGCCGTAAAACAAGATACAGAGAGTTAGGTCCATCAGTTTGGCATGTGCACCTGATAAGTATACCATCAGCACTGCCAGGCAGGGATAATAAGAATTATGGACTACTGGGGGTGGGGAGAAGAAATTATTTGTGGCAGACCTACTCTGTCATAGTTAGCATTTAACCCTAATGTAATGCTGCACATTCAGTATTAATGTTGAAGAAGTTTACTCAACATTCATGTTTACCACACTATCTGTGAAATACCAATTGCTAACTATGAAATAGTGTTGCACATACTCGTACTGAAACCAAGACCCAGTTAAGTGGCAACTAATCTTGGTTGCTTATGGTCACTTCATATTTTATCTTTCAAGCCTAACTAAGGGTGAATAAACATGTTCTTGCAAGAGATAGAATTTGAAAATTTCTGAGGTTGTCTGACATGTATACTGGATGTCCATTAACTTTAGCACTAGAATTCTAGAATATGCACATTCCAACTGCTACCAAACCACATCCTTTGTGCTGGGAACTAAAGTGTGATGACTTTCTATTGTTGTTAAATACTTAATAATTTTTCCCTGAGCATTTACTGGGTAATTGGGAGGGAGAAGCAATTAAAAATGATAAGGATCTCCTACCCACCAGAGAATATGCACTTTGGACTCAATGACATCGACCTGGTTAGACCGGTCTCTTTTATAGAACCAGGCCTCACCCATTCCACAGAAATCTACTTCCACGTGAATAGTTGACAGCATTTATGGGAGATGCACACACAAAATTATGTTATTAAACTATGTGATGGACATATATTGACATTAGTTGCTCAAAGTGAGCAATTGATGTCAATATATGTCCATCACATAGTTTAATAACACTGCGTTTAACTGGTAACCTACTTGCATGTCTTAATCATGGAGGACTCAGAGAAAATGCAGCAATCTAGACAGTGCATTGAACTATGTAGCACAAATTAGCTTCCAAAAGCTCAGCAGTAGTATTTTGCGTGCCACAGTTCCTGAAGAGACATTGGATTGGATTGCGTAGATGGAAAATGAGTTTAAAAGAAGTGAATAGGATCAGTTAGCACATTTTGCATGCCACAGTTTCTGAGGAGACATTGCACTGCATAGAGAGAGAGAGTTTAAAAGAAGTGGGTGGGGTCAGACGCTACATTTTTGCGCACCGCAGCTTCCAAGAAGACATTGAATTGCGTAGAGGGAGTGAGAGTTTAAATGAGGCGAGCGAGGGCAGTCAGCATATTTTGCGCACCGCAGCTTCCAAGAAGACATTGAACTGCGTAGAGGGAGTGAGAGTTTAAATGAGGCGAGCGAGGGCAGTCAGCATATTTTGCGCACCACAGTTCCTGAGGAGACACTGGACTGTGTACAGGGACAGAGAGTTTAAAAGAAGTGAGAGGGGGCAGTCAGTACATTTTGCACGCCGCAGTTCCCAAGGAGACATTAGATTGTGCACTTGGCAAGGTCCAATAAAAAGAAGTTAGGTTTTAGTTGGAGCAGTCATTGTGTGAGTGGGCCTGTGTCAGAGTGGGGAGTTCAGGCTTTGGCTCAGTGTGGCTTCGGTGAGGAGAGGCATAGGCGCAAGGTAGATATTTTTGTTATTTATTCTTTCTTATTGCACATTTAGAGCAGAGGGGATGCCAGGCAAAATAGTGGAATGCTCTTTCGGATGAACTCAGGATCATTCGGGAGGCTGAGAGGTTGATACAGTATACACAGGGAGGCAGTTACACACAAGGCGCCCACGGGTAGTCCTTCGGATTCGAAGAAGACACGCTGTTGTGCCGTTCATCTGTGGACACGTAGGTGGCTCTGCAGTCCGGCGAGTGGAGTTTGGACTGAGATGAATCGCACAATAGAAACCTGTGCGTGATGGAGTTTTAAGTGGAACAGCCATTACTCAGGGGTAATCCCACTCTCTCGGCAGAAGAGACCTTGATCCAGTGGCACAGACAACCATTACGGCTGGAGATCTCTGCTGCTGCAGTGGATGACCAGAACGTGTAAGTGTCTTGTCGTGCTCTTAGCGCTCCACAACGCCTGCTGGGCCTGCCTTCTTGACCGTTGGACCATTAATCAGTCTCCTCCGCTCAATCCGCCAGGGCCAGACTTCACATGCTGGGACAGGCAGATCCCCTACCTCACCAAAGGTCAAAGACCCTCCGGCTACCCTCACCTAGTTTGGCCAGTCTGCCGAGACAGTTTACCGGGGGATGTGGTCGCTGCGCGTGTTACAGCTACTTGGAGCCACACGTGAGAGCTGAGCGCCAGGTGGGGACCAAAGGTGGATGAATTGTTCTGAAAAGGGCACGGCAAGATCCCCCACCAGAGGTGCTACCCCTCCCTAGTCACCCCCTACACAAGCTGCAGGACACAGGTAACTGGGTGACTGTCAGGAGAGGGAAAGGGGATAGGCAGCCAGTGCAGAGTACCCCTGTGGCTGTTCCCCTCAACAACAGGTATACTGCTTTGGATACTGTTGGGGGGATGACCCAGCGGAAGAAAGCCACAGTGGTCAGGTCTTTGGCACTGAGACTAGCTCTGCGACTCAGAAGGGAAGAGGAGAGAAGAGGTGAGCTGTGGTGATCGGGGATTTTTTGGTTATGAGAACAGACAAAAGATTCTGTGGACGAGAACGAGATTCTCAGATAGTGTGTTGCTGCCCAGGTGCCGGGGTCAGGGACTCTCAGATCGAGTCCCATGGCATTCTTAAGTGGGAGGGTGAGCAGCCAGAAATCATGATTCACGTCGATACCAGTGACATGGGTAGGAAGGGTGATGAGGTCCTACAAAGTGAGTTCAGGAGGTTAGGTGCTAAGGGCAGGTTCCCCAGGATTGTGATCTCAGGATTGCTACCCATACCACATGCTAGTGAGGCCAGAACTAGGAAGATCATACAATTTAACACGCGGCTAAGGAGATGGCGAAGGAGGGATAACTTAAAATTTTTGGATCATTGGACTCTCTAGCAGGAAGATTTGCTGGCACTGTATACGGGGTTTAAACTAGAGTTGCAGGGGGATGGGAACCAGAGTGCCAGAACAGATGGTGGAGAGGTTGTGGGTACAGATGTTGCTAAGACCGCATTCAAAGTCGGGAGTCAAAAGGTTGAGCATGGTGGGACTGATGTTCTGAGCTGCGTACATTTCAATGCAAGGAGCATTCTTGGAAAGACGGATAAACTTAGGGCTTGGATCAGCACGTGGAATTAGACATTGTAGCCATTAGTGAGACTTGGTTAGATATGACTGGCAGCTCAATGTTCTAGGATTCTGTTGTTTTAGATGTTATAGAGTGGGAGGGATGCCATGGCATTACAGTCAGGGAAAGTGCCATGACAGTGCTCAGGCAGGATAGACTGGAGAGCTCATCTAGTGAAGCTTTATGGGTTGAACTGAGTAATAAGAAAGATATGACCACGTTCATTGGATTATATTATAGACCACCCAACAGTTAGCAGGATTAGAAGAACAAATTTGTAGAGAGATCACAGACTGTTGCAGGAAACATAAAATTGTGAAAGTAGGTGATTTTAACTTTCCACATATTGACTGGGACTCCCATACTATAAAAGGAATAGATGGGAAAGAGTTTGTCCAAGTGTTCAGGAGAGTTTCTTTAATCAGTACATAGAAATCTCAATGAGAGAGTGCAAGGCTTGATCTCCTAATAGGGCCTGAGACAGGGCAGGGGACAGAAGTTTGTGCAGGAGAACACTTTATATCTAGAGATCATAGTATCTTTTGTTTCAAGGTAACTATGGAGAAGGATAAGTCTGGTTCTCGGGTTGAGATTCAAAATTTTAGAAATGCCAATTTTGATGGCATCAGAAAGGACCTGGCAAGTGTGGAGCGCCAGGCTGTTTTCTGGCAAAGGTGTACTTGATAAGTAGGAAGCGTTCAAACGTGAAATTTTGAGAGTACAGGAGTTTGCATGTTCCTGTCAGGATAAAAGGCAAGGATAACAGGTTCAGGGAATTTGTTTTTGAAAGATATTGAAGCCCTGGTTAAGAAAAAGAAGGAGGTGCATAGTAGGTATTGGCAGGCAGGAACAAAGGAAGTACTTAAAGAATATAAGAAATGCAAGAAAACACTTAAGAAAGAAATCAGGAAGGCTAAAAGAAGGCATGAGGTTGCTCTAGCAGACAAGGTGAAGGAGAATCCTAAGGAATTCTACAGATATTTTAGGAGCAAAAGGATAGCAAGAGAGAAAATTGGTCCTCTGGAAGATCAGTATGGTAATCTACGTGTAGAGCTCTAAGAGATGGGGGAGATCTTAAATGGATTTTTTTTTACATCCACATTTACTCAGAGACAGACACAGAAGTTAAGCAAAACAGCAGTGAGTGTATGGACCCGATACAGATCACAGAGGAGGAGGTATTTACTGCCTTGAGACAAATCAGGGTGGATAAATTACCAGGGCCCGACAATGTGTTCCCTCAAATCTTCTGGGGAGCTAATGCAGAAATTGCAGGGGCACTGACTGAGATATTTAAAACATCCTTAGTGACAGGTGAGGTACTGGAGGATTGGAGGATAGCCAATGTTGATCCATTGTTTAAGAAAGGCTCTAAGAATAAGCCAGGAAATTATAGGTCAGCGAGCCTGACATCAGTAGTGGGAAAGTTATTGGAAGATATTCTAAGGGACCAGATATATGAGTGTTTGGATATACAGGGATTGATTAGGGACAGTCAACATTGCTTCATGCTAAGTCATGTATCATCAATCTTATAAAGTTTTTCAAGGAAGTTACCAGGAAAGTTGATGAAGGCAAGGCAGTAGATATTGTCCACAAGAACTTTAGCAAGACATTTGACAAGGTCCCACATGGGAGGTTAGCCAAGAAGGTTCAGTCACTTGGCATTCAAGATGAGGTAATAAATTGGATTAGACACTGGCTTTGTGGGAGAAGCCAGAAAGCGATAGTAGATGGTTGCCTCTCTGACCCTGGAGGCCCATGCTAGTGGAGTGCAGGAGGGATCGGTGCTGAGTCCTTTGTTGTTTGTCATCTCTGTCAACGATTTGGATGATAATGTGGTAAACTGGATCAGCAAATTTGTGGACTACACCAAGATTGGGGATGTAGTGGACAGCAAGGAAGACTATCAGAGCTTGCGCAGGATCTGGACCATCTGGAAAAATGGGCCGAAAAATGGTAGATGTAAGTTAATGCAGACAAGTGTGAGGTGTTACACTTTGGGAGAACCAACCAGGGTTAGAATTGCACAGTGAGCGTTAGGGCACTGAGGAGTGTGGGAATACAGGTACTTAATTCATTGAAAGTGTTTCAATGAGGGAACACATTGCCAGCACAAGTGGTGCATGCGAGTTTGATTTCAACGTTTAAGTGAAGTTTGGATAGGTAATGGATGGGAGGGGTATGGAGGGCTATGGTCCGGGTGCAGGTCGATGGGAGTAAGCAGTTTAATGGTTCAGCACAGACTAGATTCGCCAAAGAGTCTGTTTCTGTGCTGTAGTTTTCTATGACTATGACTGGGGAAAAAAGAGAGATAACATAGATGAAATTTAATAAAGAGGCAGTAACAGAAAGGCATACTAGGCTTAAACAGACTCAAAGTGTGGGCAAATAATATTTGGGAGCAGGGTGGAGGGGTGAGTGGACAGTTAAGGGAACAATTTTATTTTACAGAATGGTTATTATGTGAAAACTATTGCCTGTATGAATGGTGGAAAGTAATCAGGGCTTTTTAAAGAGAATTGAAGGGGAACAAGATAAGATGATGTGTTAGAGTATAGGGAAAAAGCAGGGGATTGGCTTGACTGGATTGCTTACAAAGAGCCAGTATGGCTGAATGGCTTCTTTCTGTACTGTCCAAATCTAAAATCCTCTGAACAGTATTGTACAATGCAAATGAACTTCTATAACAGTGTGCTGCAGTGCAAAAGGACTTCAAAGTCCCATGGCATAATAAAACTCTCCAGCTTGCAAAATATATCCCACCAATTTGACATTTTCAATGAGCTGCATATTAAGGAAAAAGCCTGAAGGACTTACAGATGCAAACGTTGTCTTGTGTAGGTGTGCACTCTGAAATCATTTCTTCATAATCTTCGCAAGGACTGCATGGGAGACAAGGATCAACACTGCTCGCCTGGTCAGAATAAGTGCCTTCAGGGCATTCCTCACAGATTGTATTCCTTCCCTCAGAACACTGTTCCAGGACTCCATATCCCTTGTCACATATATTGCATGGAAGGCACTCTCCATTACTGTCCTCATAATACCCATTCATGCAAGCACAGGAAGTGTCAAAGTTCTCCATGCAAGGGATAAGAATGGTTTTTGTACCCGTACACACAGTGCATTGTTTGCAGGGCTCAATATGGCTTGAGACATCTGAATAAGAAAGACCTAGGATAAAAAAAAAGCATCAGTAAGTTAAATGTGAAGTTTCTTTTTTCTATCATTTGCATTTGGGATGAAGGCAGAACTATCAAGACTGGCAGTTATCATCCTTTGCATAAAGTGCATGGGCTGACTACACTGCCAGGGCAAATAAAAACCATGGCTGATTGCAAAGGTTCATGCACTGCTTAGGGACTGAGATGCTGCCTTCAGTTTGGGGGATAGGAAGACTCTAAAGTCAGCAAGAGCTGTGCTCTCCCATGCTCAGAAGGCAAGGTGTGAGTACACATAGAAAACTTACAGGCACCTTTGTGACATCAGGGACATGCGGTGCATGTAGCAAAGTATAGAAAGCATAACTGATTACAAGTTCACCCTGCGTGTCAATGACAGCGACACCTCCCTTTTCAATAGCCTGAATGTCTTCTATGCACAATTTGATGCATTGAATGATGTGATATCGAGGAAAACCCCCTTTCTCCTGAGGAACTGGCACCCTGTCTGGTCGCAGATGAGGAGGATCCTCGTCAGGGTAAACCCTTGCAAAGTTGGAGGGCCAGGCAACATACCTGGTCAGATGCTGAGGGACTGTGCAGCCCACCTAACAAAGGTCTTAACGTAAGTCTTTAGTATCTCTTTGAAACAGTCCATTGTACCAGCAGGCTTTCAAGGCAGTCATTTTTTCAGTGCCCAAGAGAGCAACAAGAACTGGCCTAACCAATTACCACCCAGTGGCACTGACTTCAACAATCATGAAGTGCTTTGAGCAGCTGATAATGGATTGTATAAGATCACATTTTCCAGTTACATTGGAATCTTTCCAGTTCACCTACCACTCAAACCAGTCCAGTAATGATGCCATAGCCTCGAACCTCCACTCCATCCTGTCCCACCTGGAAAATGATGCCTCATATGACAAATTTCAGTATGGCTTTTAACAAAATCATCCCTCAGAGGCTAGTGGGTAATCTAGCCTTGTTGGGACTCAACACCCCTCTCTGTAACTGGATCTTGGACTTCTTGATGGAAACACCCCAGTCAGTTTGACTTGGCGGCAACATGTTAAGCTCCATCACGCTGAGCACTGGTGCCCCCCAGGGCTGCATGCTCAGTCTGCTGCTGTTAGCATTGCTGACTCATACTGCACTGCCAGATCCAGCTCAAACCGCATCATCAAGTTCATTGATAATATGTCAGTAACAATAATTAGTCGGCATACAGAGAGGAGGTAAAGAGGCTTGTCAAATGATGCAAGAGTAACAACCTGAGTCTCAATGTGGACAAGACAAAAGAGACGATTGCAGACTTCAAGAAGGCACAGGTCAACTGCACATCAACGGTTCTACTGTGGAGAGAGCAAACAGCTCGAAGTTCCTTGGTGTACACATACCAAATGATGTAACTTGGACCCACAAAGCTTTCACACTAGTCAAGAAGGCACAGCAGCATCTACACTTTCTGAGGAGATTGTCGACCTGCAAGGCTCCTCACCCCCACCATTCTAACAACTTTCTATAGGAGCAAATATCAGGGGTGTCCTGTCTGGCTGCAACATTGCGTGTTATGGAAGCTGTAATGCATTGGACCACCCCATAGAGGGTAATAAAAACCTTCAGGAGGGTCCCCTTACTCCTTTTCGTGACATTCATCGGGAGCGTTGCAGACAAAGGGCCCAAAGCATTGTTGCAGATCCCTACCACCCATGCCACAAACTCTCTGACCCACTACCATCAGGAAGGAGGTACAGGAGTATCAGGACTAGGACTGCCAGACTGGGTAACAGTTTCTTCCCTCAGGCTGTGAGACTAATGAATACCCTGTCACCACTGAGGTACCGTCACTAGGGCGGCGAGCTGTTTACTGTTTACCTGCACTACACTTTACTACTGGCATTTTAAATTATATTTTATTAATTTATTTATAGTATAAAATTTTGTTTTATGTGCTGTGTGTGATATATGTTGTGTGGATGCATCATGGTCCAGAGGAACATTGTTTCATTCATTGCATATATGTACAGCCAGATTACAACTTAAACTTGAACAAGATCCCACTCAAAGGTAATTAAGAATTAGCCATACTGTTTGAAATCACATTTAGGTCAAATCTAGTAAGGACATTAAGTTTGTTTCCTTGAAAGATTTTCATATACTAGTTTCAATTTTCTGACTGGCATTCACATTCCTATAAATAAAACATTTTTCAAATTGCATAAGCAGCATGGTTGGATTGGAAATAAACTTCTTTCAGTTTACTTTGAACAGGTTTCTAGAATAATGTGACTTTAAATGTCTTTTGGCCAAACCATTTGTTGGGATTACTAAAGTGACACAGGTTTGTAAGAAGCAAAAGGCTGGCACACCACAATAGTGCCAACTGTCTACTCAGTAGCACTGATGGTCAGGAATCTGTGTTGCACCTTGGAAATGCCAAGGGCAGTTTTCTTTAGAGGTAGGAAAAGACAACTGAAAACTTCTTTCCTGATGTTTTCAACTGAAGTTGCAATACTGAGAGGATAATAGGTGCTCACACACAACAAGGATATAGTTTAATTGTGGAGAAACAAAATGGCCTTCAGCATCAAATACATAAGCACTTACAGACATAAGAAATAGTAGCAAGAGAAGAGCATAATAGCTCTACAACTCATCAAATTTTGAATAGTTTTCTACTATTTTCCTGCCCTATCCTCTTATTGATCTATAAGTCTATATTTCTCTTTCTTTGTTATGAATAAACTCAGTAATTGACTTTGATAGCCAATCTGGGATACAGAATTCCAAAGATTCGTCACCCTATCCAGAAAGAAATTACCCCTTATCTGAGTGCTAAACTTCCTTCCCTTTACTCAGTCTGTGACTCATTGTTTTACACTCTACAGCCAGAGAAACATCCTCTCCGCATCCAGTCTGTGAGCCCTGTAAGTATTTTCTGGGTTTAGTGAGATTTCTTCTCATTCTACTGAACTCTAAAGAATATGTGTCTCACCCACTGCATCTCTCCTCATACAGTAAATCTGTCAACCAAAGAATCAGCCTCAGTTCATGAAGACGGGCACAAAGTAGTTGTTTAATATCTCTCACACAACACACATAAAAGTTGCAGGCCAGGCAGCATCTCTAGGAAGAGGTACAGTCGACGTTTCGGGCCGAGACCCTTCGTCAGGACTAACTGAAGGAAGAGTGAGTAAGAGATTTGAAAGTGGGAGGGGGAGGAGGGGATCCAAAATGATAGGAGAGGACAGGAGGGGGAGGGATGGAGCCAAGAGCTGGACAGGTGATTGGCAAAAGGGATATGAGAGGATCATGGGACAGGAGACCCAGGGAGAAAGAAAAGGGGCGGGGGGAACCCAGAGGGTGGGCAAGGGGTATAGTGAGAGGGACAGAGGGAGAAAAGGGGGAGGGGGGAGGGGGGAGAGGGGAGGGAGGGGGGTTGAATGTGTATATAAATAAATAACGGATGGGGTACAAGGGGGAGGTGGGCATTAGCAGAAGTTAGAGAAGTCAACATTCATGCCATCAGGTTGGAGGCTACCCAGACGGAATATAAGGTGTTGTTCCTCCAACCTGAGTGTGGCTTCCTTCATCTTTACAGTAGAGGAGGCTGTGGATAGACATATCAGAATGAGAAAACAGTAGAGGAACACCTTATATTCCATCTGGGTAGCCTCCAACCTGATGGCATGAACATTGACTTCTCAAACTTCCGCTAATGCCCCACCTCCCCCTCGTACCCCATCCGTTATTTATTTATATACACACATTCTTTTTCTCTCTCTCCTTTTTCTCCCTCTGTCCCTGTCACTATACCCCTTGCCCATCCTCTGGGTTCCTCCCTCCCCCTTTCTTTCTCCCTAGGCCTCCTGTCCCATGATCCTCTCATATCCCTTTTGCCAATCACCTGTCCAGCACTTGGCTCCATCCCTCCTCCTCCTATTTTCTCCTATCATTTTGGATCTCCCCCTCCCCCTCCCACTTTCAAATCTTTTACTAGCTCTTTTTTCAGTTAGTCCTGACGAAGGGTCTTGGTCCAAAACGTCGACTGTACCTCTTCCTAGAGATGCTGCCTGGCCTGCTGCGTTCACCAGCAACTTTTATGTGTGTTGCTTGAAATTCCAGCAACTGCAGATTTCCTCGTGTTTGTGTTTAATATCTCTACCATTTCCTCATTCTCCATTACATGTTATGTTATCCCTGCTAGGATACATTTAGTCATAATCATAGTCATAGTCATACTTTATTGACCCCGGGGGAATTTGGTTTTCGTTACAGTTGCACCATAAATAATAAATAGTAATAAAACCATAAATAGTTAAATAGTAAAATGCAAATTATGCCAGGAAAATAGTCCAGGACCAGCCTATTGGCTCAGGGTGTCTGACCCTCCAAGGGAGGAGTTGTAAAGTTTGATGGCCACAGGCAGGAATGACTTCCTATGACGCTCAGTGTTGCATCTCGGTGGAATGAGTCTCTGGCTGAATATACTCCTGTGCCCACCCAGTACATTATGTAGTGGATGGGAGACATTGTCCAAGATGGCATGCAACTTAGACAGCATCCTCTTTTCAGACACCACCGTCAGAGAGTCCAGTTCCATCCCCACAACATCACTGGCCTTACAAATGAGTTTGTTGATTATAGACCGGTTAGCCTAACGTCAGTGGTGGGGAAACTGCTGGAGTCAGTTATCAAGGATGTGATAACAGCACATTTGGAAAGCGGTGAAATGATCGGACAAAGTCAGCATGGATTTGTGAAAGGAAAATCATGTCTGACAAATCTCATAGAATTTTTTGAGGATGTAACTAGTAGAGTGGATAGGGGAGAACCAGTGTATGTGGTATATTTGGATTTTCAAAAGGCTTTTGACAAGGTCCCACACAGGAGATTAGTGTGCAAACTTAAAGCACACGGTATTGGGGGTAAGGTATTGGTGTGGGTGGAGAATCGGTTAGCAGACAGGAAGCAAAGAGTGGGAATAAACGGGACCTTTTCAGAATGGCAGGCGGTGACTAGTGGGGTACCGCAAGGCTCAGTGCTGGGACCCCAGTTGTTTACAATATATATTAATGACTTGGATGAGGGAATTAAATGCAGCATCTCCAAGTTTGCGGATGACACGAAGCTGGGTGGCAGTGTTAGCAGTGAGGAGGATGCTAAGAGGATGCAGGGTGACTTGGATAGCTTGGGTGAGTGGGCAAATTCATGGCAGATACAATTTAATGTGGATAAATGTGAAGTTATCCACTTTGGTGGCAAAAATAGGAAAACAGATTATTATCTGAATGGTGGCCAATTAGGAAAAGGGGAGGTGCAACGAGACCTGGGTGTCATTATACACCAGTCATTGAAAGTGGGCATGCAGGTACAGCAGGCAGTGAAAAAGGCGAATGGTATGCTGGCATTTATAGCGAGAGGATTTGAGTACAGGAGCAGGGAGGTACTACTGCAGTTGTACAAGGCCTTGGTGAGACCACACCTGGAGTATTGTGTGCAGTTTTGGTCCCCTAATCTGAGGAAAGACATCTTTGCCATAGAGGGAGTACAAAGAAGGTTCACCAGATTGATTCCTGGGATGACAGGACTTTCATATGAAGAAAGACTGGATGAATTGGGCTTGTACTCGTTGGAATTTAGAAGATTGAGGGGGGATCTGATTGAAACGTATAAGATCCTAAAGGCATTGGACAGGCTAGATGCAGCAAGATTGTTCCCGATGTTGGGGAAGTCCAGAACGAGGGGTCACAGTTTGAGGATAGAGGGGAAGCCTTTTAGGACCGAGATTAGGAAAAACTTCTTCACACAGAGAGTGGTGAATCTGTGGAATTCTCTGCCACAGGAAACAGTTGAGGCCAGTTCATTGGCTATATTTAAGAGGGAGTTAGATATGGCCCTTGTGGCTACGGGGGTCAGGGGGTATGGAGGGAAGGCTGGGGCGGGGTTCTGAGTTGGATGATCAGCCATGATCATAATAAATGGCGGTGCAGGCTCGAAGGGCTGAATGGCCTACTCCTGCAACTATTTTCTATGTTTCTATGTTTCTATGTTGCTGTCTGCTACCCTCAGCCTGCTGCCCCAGCACACAACAGCAAACATGATCACACTGGCCACCACAGACTCGTAGAACATCCTCAGCATCGTCCGGCAGATGTTAAAGGACCTCAGTCTCCTCAGGAAATAGAGATGGCTCTGACCCTTCTTGTAGACAGCTTCAGTGTTCTTTGACCAGTCCAGTTTTTTGTCAATTCGTATCCCCAGGTATTTGTAATCCTCCACCATGTCCACACTGACCCCCTGGATGGAAACAGGGGTCACCAGTACCTTAGCTCTCCTCAGGTCTACCACCAGCTCCTTAGTCTTTTTCACATTAAACTGCAGATAATTCTGCTCACACCATGTGACAAAGTTTCCTACCGTAGCCCTGTACTCAGCCTCATCTCCCTTGCTGATGCATCCAACTCCAACTATGGCAGAGTCATCCGAAAACTTCTGAAGATGACCAGATTCTCTGCAGTAGTTGAAGTCCAAGTTAGCTTTTAGATTACCCACGTTAGGTTTTTCTTTTTTATGTATCTGCAGAAGTCTTTATCATCTGTTTTTATGTTTCTTTTCAGTTTACACTCGTGATCAATCTTGCCTTTTAATGAACTGCATACAACTAAAAATTAGCTGGATTTACAAACACAAATATTATGTTGGTGTCCTTTGTCAACTTCTAAAACACTCCCAAACTTCAGGCTTAGTGCTATTCCTGTCAAATTTATAAGCCTCTTCCATTAATTTAACACTGCCTTTAATTTCTCATATTAACAGTTTGAG